>NC_069501.1:368326698-368626698 GCF_027579735.1 Bombina bombina | reverse complement strand
CCTACGTTATACTTATGTACCCCTAATCTGCTGCCCCTAACACCGCCGACCCCTATATTATATTTATTAACCCCTAACCTGCCCCCCTCAAAGTCGCCGCCAGCTACTTACAATAATTAACCCCTAATCTGCCGACCGCAAAGCGCCGCCACCTACGTTATCCTTATGTACCCCTAATCTGCTGCCCCTAACACCGCCGACCCCTATATTATATTTATTAACCCCTAATCTGCCCCCCTCAACGTCGCCGACACCTGCCTACACTTATTAACCCCTAATCTGCCGAGCGGACCTGAGCGCTACTATAATAAAGTTATTAACCCCTAATCCGCCTCACTAACCCTATCATAAATAGTATTAACCCCTAATCTGCCCTCCCTAACATCGCCGACACCTAACTTCAATTATTAACCCCTAATCTGACGACCGGAGCTCACCGCTACTATAATAAATGGATTAACCCCTAAAGCTAAGTCTAACCCTAACACTAACACCCCCCTAAATTAAATATAATTTACATCTAACGAAATTAATTAACTCTTATTAAATAAATTAATCCTATTTAAAGATAAATACTTACCTGTAAAATAAATCCTAATATAGCTACAATATAAATTATAATTACATTGTAGCTATTTTAGGATTAATATTTATTTTACAGGCAACTTTGTAATTATTTTAACCAGGTACAATAGCTATTAAATAGTTAAGAACTATTTAATAGTTACCTAGTTAAAATAATAACAAAATTACCTGTAAAATAAATCCTAACCTAAGTTATAATTAAACCTAACACTACCCTATCAATAAATTAATTAAATAAAATACCTACAATTACCTACAATAAAACCTAACACTACACTATCAATAAATAAATTAAATACAATTCCTACAAATAACTACAATTACATAAACTAACTAAAGTACAAAAAATAAAAAAGAACTGTTACAAAAAATAAAAAAATATTTACAAACATAAGAAAAATATTACAACTATTTTAAACTAATTACACCTACTCTAAGCCCCCTAATAAAATAACAAAGACCCCCAAAATAAAAAAAATGCCCTACCCTATTCTAAATTAATAGAGTTAAAAGCTCTTTTACCTTACCAGCCCTGAACAGGGCCCTTTGCGGGGCATGCCCCAAGAAATTCAGCTCTTTTGCCTGTAAAAAAAAACATACAATACCCTCCCCCAACATTACAACCCACCACCCACATACCCCTAATCTAACCCAAACCCCCCTTAAATAAACCTAACACTAAGCCCCTGAAGATCTTCCTACCTTGTCTTCACCTCAACAGGTATCACCGATCCGTCCTGGCATCCGGTGCTGAAGAGGTCCAGAAGAGGCTCCAAAGTCTTCCTCCTATCCGGCAAGAAGAGGACATCCGGACCGGCAAACATCTTCATCCAAGCGGCATCTTCGATCTTCTTCCATCCGGTGCGGAGCGGGTACATCTTGAAGCAGCCGACGCGGATCCATCCTCTTCTTCCGGCGTCTCCCGACGAATGACGGTTCCTTTAAGGGACGTCATCCAAGATCGGAACAGCCAATAGAATGCGAGCTCAATCTGATTGGCTGATTGGATCAGCCAATCGGATTGAACTTGATTCTGATTGGCTGATTCCATCAGCCAATCAGAATATTCCTACCTTAATTCCGATTGGCTGATAGAATCCTATCAGCCAATCGGAATTCGAGGGACGCCATCTTGGATGACGTCCCTTAAAGGAACCATCATTCGTCGGGAGACGCCGGAAGAAGAGGATGGATCCGCGTCGGCTGCTTCAAGATGGACCCGCTCCGCACCGGATGGAAGAAGATCGAAGATGCCGCTTGGATGAAGATGTTTGCCGGTCCGGATGTCCTCTTCTTGCCGGATAGGAGGAAGACTTTGGAGCCTCTTCTGGACCTGTTCAGCACCGGATGCCAGGACGGATCGGTGATACCTGTTGAGGTGAAGACAAGGTAGGAAGATCCTCAGGGGCTTAGTGTTAGGTTTATTTAAGGGGGGTTTGGGTTAGATTAGGGGTATGTGGGTGGTGGGTTGTAATGTTGGGGGAGGGTATTGTATGTTTTTTTTTACAGGCAAAAGAGCTGAATTTCTTGGGGCATGCCCCGCAAAGGGCCCTGTTCAGGGCTGGTAAGGTTAAAGAGCTTTTAATTCTATTAATTTAGAATAGGGTAGGGCATTTTTTTATTTTGGGGGTCTTTGTTATTTTATTAGGGGGCTTAGAGTAGGTGTAATTAGTTTAAAATTGTTGTAATATTTTTCTTATGTTTGTAAATATTTTTTTATTTTTTGTAACTTAGTTCTTTTTTATTTTTTGTACTTTAGTTAGTTTATGTAATTGTAGTTATTTGTATGAATTGTATTTAATTTATTTATTGATAGTGTAGTGTTAGGTTTTATTGTAGGTAATTGTAGGTATTTTATTTAATTAATTTATTGATAGGGTAGTGTTAGGTTTAATTATAACTTAGGTTAGGATTTATTTTACAGGTAATTTTGTTATTATTTTAACTAGGTAACTATTAAATAGTTCTTAACTATTTAATAGCTATTGTACCTGGTTAAAATAATTACAAAGTTGCCTGTAAAATAAATATTAATCCTAAAATAGCTACAATGTAATTATAATTTATATTGTAGCTATATTAGGATTTATTTTACAGGTAAGTATTTATCTTTAAATAGGATTAATTTATTTAATAAGAGTTAATTAATTTCGTTAGATGTAAATTATATTTAAGTTAGGGGGGTGTTAGTGTTAGGGTTAGACTTAGCTTTAGGGGTTAATCCATTTATTATAGTAGTGGTGAGCTCCGGTCGTCAGATTAGGGGTTAATAATTGAAGTTAGGTGTCGGCGATGTTAGGGAGGGCAGATTAGGGGTTAATACTATTTATGATAGGGTTAGTGAGGCGGATTAGGGGTTAATAACTTTATTATAGTAGCGCTCAGGTCCGCTCGGCAGATTAGGGGTTAATAAGTGTAGGCAGGTGTCGGCGACGTTGAGGGGGCAGATTAGGGGTTAATAAATATAATATAGGGGTCGGCGGTGTTAGGGGCAGCAGATTAGGGGTACATAAGGATAACGTAGGTGGCGGCGCTTTGCGGTCGGCAGATTAGGGGTTAATTATTGTAAGTAGCTGGCGGCGACGTTGAGGGGGGCAGGTTAGGGGTTAATAAATATAATATAGGGGTCGGCGGTGTTAGGGGCAGCAGATTAGGGGTACATAGGGATAATGTAAATTGCGGCGGTTTATGGAGCGGAAGATTAGGGGTTAATAATATAATGCAGGGGTCAGCGATAGCGGAGGGGGGCAGATTAGGGGTTAATAAGTGTAAGGTTAGGGGTGTTTAGACTCGGGGTACATGTTAGAGTGTTAGGTGCAGACGTAGGAAGTGTTTCCCCATAGGAAACAATGGGGCTGCGTTAGGAGCTGAACGCGGCTTTTTTGCAGGTGTTAGGTTTTTTTTCAGCTCAAACAGCCCCATTGTTTCCTATGGGAGAATCGTGCACGAGCACGTTTTTGAGGCTGGCCGCGTCCGTAAGCAACTCTGGTATCGAGAGTTGCATTTGCGGTAAAAATGCTCTACGCTCCTTTTTTGGAGCCTAACGCAGCATTTTTTTGGACTCTCGATACCAGAGTTAATTTTATGGTGCGGCCAGAAAAAAGCCCGCGTAGCGTTAACAACCCATCTACCGCCAAACTCCAAATCTAGGCCTAAAGAAGGTGCCAATATTTTTGTCCAGTCCATTTTGGAGTTTTGCGTGGAATGTGTCAGATTTGGCTTTTTTCTCAACTTTTTTGTGTTATTCCAATACAAACAAAAGAAATAAACATGAGAATGCTTAAACTTTTGTAATTGCAACAATTTTCTGGGAAAAGTTGTGCATTATCTGACAGAAATGCAGGGGTGCCAATATTTTTGGCCATGACTGTATATATATATCCATACATATACATATTTAGACATGTACTGTATATGTATGTATCTCTATATTAAAGCCCTTCGCGGGCCTTTTTTTTCTAACTCCTGATAGCTCATATCTTTGAGCCTTTATAACTTTTGTGTGCAATATTTTTTAAAATAATTTTTATTAGATAATGTTATTATAAATGTAACTGTACTATTAAATGTATTTTTAATGTGTTTTGTGACATTTTTTTGTTTCGAGAAACAGTTAACCAGAGCTCTGAGGTCACGGTAATCATTGTAGCGTAAATCGTGATTGCGCTCATGTGTTTGCATTTATTTCAACTTGCAATATAAGCATTCCTTCCGACGTCTGCAAACACCCGTGATAAACCCAGTGGGGCCTATTTATCAAGCCAAGCCGTCAACTGTGCCAACACCAATACGCTCGCCTGACATCGCCTAACTTTGCTGCCGCGGACCTGAATATGCTCTCCATATTTAACAAAAAAGCTGTCAAAAAGCCATACATCAAGTGCGGGGCAATGAGCAGCGGACTGTTGTTAGCTAACAGTCATCGATCTCGCTGCTCTTCGGCTTTTATCCAGCTTATTATTTGTATACTGCCAGTAAACACCCACACTATACTAAAATGTTTAACCCCTATACCGCCGCTCCCGGACCCCGCCGCAACTAAATAATCCTATTAACCCTTAAAAACCGCCGCTCCCGGAGCCCACCGCCACTCTAATAAACTTATTAACCCCTATTCCTCAGCTCCCGGAGCCCACCGCCACCTACATTATACTTATTAACCCCTAATCTGCCGCCCCCTACACTGCTGCCACCTACATAAAGTTATTAACCCTATCCTGCCGCTCCCGGAGCCCACCGCAACTAAATAAATGTATTAACCCCTAAACAGCCAGCCCCCCACATCGCCATAAACTAAATTAACCGATTAACCCCTAAACCTAACAACTCGCTAACTTTATATTAAATATTAACTCATCCCTATCTTATAATAAATTTAAACTTACCTTTAAAATTACATTAAACTATATTAAACTATTAATTAATCTACCCTAACTATTATAATAAAATTACATTCAACTATTAATTAACCTACCCTATTATAATAAAAACACATTAAAATATATTAAATTAATGATTAATCCAACCTGTCTTTTAAACTAAAATTATATTAAATTATATTAAAATAAAAATTAATCTAACCTAACTTTTATACTAAAATGACATAAAACTACAAATTAAATTAAATATATTATATATTTAAACATTTAACCCTACTCAAATAATTTAAATCTACACTACAAAATTGCATAGTTACAAAAAACTAACTAAGTTACAAAAAATAACAAACACTAAGTTACACAAACAATAAACACTAAGTTACAAAAAATAAAAAAGAAATTATCAAAGCTTTAAACTAATTACACCTAATCTAAGGGTCCTATGAAAATTAAAAAGCCACCAATAAAATACCCCTAGCCTACAATAAACTACAAATAGCTCTTAAAAGGGCCTTTTGCAGGGAATTGCCCAAAAGTAATTAGCTCTTTTACCTGTAAAAAAAAATACAAATACCCCCCCAACAGTAAAACCCACCACCCACACAACCAACCCCCCAAATAAAATACTATCTAAAAAACCTAAGCTCTCCATTGCCTTGAAAAGGGCATTTGGATGGGCATTGCCCTTAAAATGGCATTTAGCTCTTTTGCAGTCCAAAAACCCTAATCTAAAAATAAAACCCACCCAATAAACCCTTAAAAAATCCTAACACTAACCCCTGAAGATCGACTTACAGTTTTGAAGATCCGACATCCATCCTCCAAGAAGCCGGGAGAAGTCTTCATCGAAGCGGCAAGAAGTCCTCCAAGAAGCCGGCCGAAGTCTTCATCCAAGCCCGCGGAAGTCTTCACCCAGACGACGAATGAAGGTTCCTTTAAATTACGTCATCAAAGATGGCGTCCCTTAGATTCCGATTGGCAGATAGAATTCTATCAGCCAATCGGAATTAAGGTAGAAAAATCCTATTGGCTGTTGCAATCAGCCAATAAGATTGAGCTTGCATTCTATTGGCTATTCCAATCAGCCAATAGAATGCAAGCTCAATCCTATTGGCTGATTGGATCAGCCAATAGGATTGAAGTTAGGGTAAATTAATAAATAGTTTAATATAGTTTAATTTAAATCTAAAGATAAGTTTAAATTTATTATAAGATAGGGATGAGTTAATATTTAATATAAAGTTAGTGAGTTTTTAGGTTTAGGGGTTAATAGGTTAATTTAGTTTATGGCGATGTGGGGGGCTGGCAGTTTAGGGGTTAATATGTTTAGTAAGTGGTACTGATGTGGGAGGTCAGGGGTTTAGGGGTTAATAACTTTATTTAGTTGCGGTGGGCTCCGGGAGCGGCGGGATAGGGGTTAATACTTTTATGTAGGTGTCGGCGGTGTCGGGGCTGCAGATTAGGGGTTAATAAGTATAATGTAGGTATTGGCGGTGTAGGGGGCGGCAAATTAGGAGTGTTTAGACTCGGGGTATATGTTTTGGGTGTTAGGTGTAAACGTAACTTTTATTATACCATAGGAATCAATGGGATATCGGGCAGCAGCGAACATAAGCTTTCGCTGCTTTCAGACTCCCATTGATTCCTATGGCATCCGCCGCCTCCAGGGCGGCAGATTGAAAACCAGGTACGCTGGGCCGAAATAGTGGCAAGCATACCTGGTAGTTATTTGTAGCAAAAGTAGTCAGATAGTGCCGAATTTGCTTTCGGAACATCTGTAGTGACGTAACCATCGATCTGTGTCGGACTGAGACCGGCGGATCGTATGTTACGTCACAAAATTCTACTTTTGCCGGTCTGTAGGCTTTGCTAAATAAGGGGAATCAGGCTCGCCACAAATACGCTGTGTAATTCCAGCGTATTTGCAGTTGACGGCTTGATAAATAGGCCCCATTCTTACTTGCGCGTAACTATTTGCGCACCTTAATGGCAAACTAATGTAGATTTAGGTACAAACGTTTAGGTACAAACGTTTATGACTGGTTGAGTTTTTCTATTTATACAAAATATCAAAAAATTGCAAACATCATAGACCTGGCATAAATATTTTTCATCCTAACACATAGTGCCATAATCTTAATCCAAAAAACTAAGGACAGTCTACTTGTTCTCCACCCCATGGAAAGAGCTATTCATTTTGCATAGCACAAAATTGTCACTGTTAAGTGGTTTCTTTCTTTGTGCAGGTGCAAATGATTGAATGTAATGCATCTCAGTTTAGTTTCGTTAGCTTATCACTTAGTACAAAGACAGCACTTACCAAATCTAGCTGTGACATCATTTTGTATCAGAGTATATGACTATAAATATGCAAAATGACTTTGAAGTTACATTCTTAATCATGTATAAAGGTAAAAACAATTACATTCCTTATGGATATATGTGTAACCAATTACATTCCTTATCATGTATAAATGTAAAAACAATTTAAGAAAATTAGCAAACAATATTCAATTAGAATATAAAATTACAATATAAGCATTTTATTATGAAAATCTGACAAATTCACTCAGAAAAACTATACTAATAAATACATATAGACAAATGCATGTAATAGCATAAAACAATTTAATTTGTATTGTTTTGTTTTTTTAAATCAGATTTCATTTTTCTTTTTTTTACTCTACTTGGTAAATGTTTGCTCAGTGCAGGAAAAGCTTTTTAGGAGCTTTTATTTTTTCACAGACTACAGAGCAAGTACTGCTAACAAAATGACAGCTTTGAATGCTTATAGAACATTTATTTGAATAACTGCTCATATATATGATCGCATAAAAAAACTGACCTGTATCTTTTAGTACCAAAATAAGTCTACAGAATAACGTATGATAGGGAAGGTGGATTACTTTATTGTCTCTTACCAATTGATTAGGTCTTACCAAAACTTATTTGATAAAAATCTATAAGCCTATAATTTGTCTCAAATGTACCCACAAATTCTTCCTAACTATATAAGACAGCAAGACATTTCAAATGTAATAAAACATAAATAAATATGTGCAAAATTGCTTCTTTGTGAAGTTATCACTGTTTTTGTGATAACTTATAATTTCTTGTCAGGCAGATGAAAGACTGTATGTACTTAATAAATGAAAGGCTGTAAGTGCTTAAAGAATTGTACGCTGTATGTACTCGTATTGTACTTGTATGTCCCTTTAAGTGAAAAAAGGATATCAAGCACCATACCCAATAAACTCATGTATTGGTAGAGGTATTTGCAGCAGAAATAGTAAGGTTCTTATGCTACTTTATAGATCATTAGTTAGACCACATCTTGAGTATTGTGTGCAGTTCTGGAGGCCATATCTTCAGAAGAATATTAACAAACTTGAATCTGTGCAAAGGAGGGCTACCAAAATGGTACATGGTCTAAAAAATAAAACTTACCAGGATAGGCTCAATGACCTAAATATGTATAGCTTAGAGGAGAGAAGGGAAAGAGGTGATAGCAGATTTCAAGTACGTTAAAGGGCTTAGTAAAACTGAGGCTGTGGGTTTTTTACATAAAATGGAAAATTCAAGAACAAGGGGTCATGATCTCAAGCTAAAGGGTAGTAGATTCAGGAATAATTTGAGGAAGCACTTATTTACAGAAAGAGTGATTGATTTATGAGTAATGACAAACTCTGTGGAGGACTTTAAAAATGCCTGGGACAAGCATAAGGCTATCCTACAAACTAGATACGTTTATACTTTTAGGTAATATCTGGCAGACTTTCTGGGCCTATGGCTCTTATCTGCCATCAATATCTATGTTTCTATGTTTCATCAGGTTGTCTTTCATGTTCAGGAAAGCTTATTGCTTAGAAGTTTTAAGGAATTTGCATTGTCTCTCTTTCTCTCTCTCTCTTTCTCTCTCTCTCTCTTTCTCTCTTTCTTTCTCTCTTTCTCTCTCTTTCTCTCTCTCTCTCTCTCTCTCTCTCTCTCTCACTCTCTCTTTCTCCCCCTCTTTATCTCTTTCTTTCTCTTTCTCTCTATCTCTCTCTCTATCTTTCATCTCTCTTTCTTTCTTTCTTTCTTTCTTTTGTTCTCTCTCTCTCTCTCGTTCTCTCTCTACTCTCTCTCTCTCTCTCTCTCTCTCTCTTTCTCTTCTCTCTCTCTCTCTCTTTCTCTTCTCTCTCTCTCTCTCTCTCTCTCTCTCTCTCTCTCTCTCTCCCCCCCCCCCCCCTTCAGAGCTGTGTATCTTGTTAAAGGGCTAAATTTCTATATGCTAAGGAGAGACACATTCATTATAGTTTAGTGATCAATAAAATTTGAAGTTTAAAGTCATAATTAAAGAACGCACTTAAAATAATATTAATAGTATGCATTCAAATTTGCATTAAAAGTATGGAGTAAAAGGCAAATTTAAAGTATGTAGTAAACTATGCAGTACAGTTCTTATTTAAAGCTTGCATGAAAATTGTATTTTAATGTACAATGTGATGTCAAAATGCAAAATTAAAGTCGATTCTCCATCCCAATATCTGATTCCATTCCAATTCTTGCTATAGGAGGTAACTTGACACTCACTGGGACTTTTATATAATTAAGTGAAGGTTAAAGGGTTAATGTGATGATGGCATATTTTAGAGTTTCCAGCTTTCTTATTTAGGCCCCAATAATAAAATAATTGTCAGACCCATGAAAAATGCTCATTTTAATCTTGCCAGTCTCACAATCTGATATTTTGCAAACAATGAGTTGACCCTCTTTGTCCTGTTAAGCAGCGATGTGCCTTCCATAGGAAACAATATGGATCACTGCCTACTGTCTACTCCATATCCATAATGTTTATGGTTTAAAAAGCTAGAAAATCCCTGTATTACCCATTCCCCCGTTTTGCATAAGGGATTAAATGCCCTACATCTCCTGAGTGTCTGCTTGTAACTTAACTTAACTTAACACTTAATATAACTTAACAACTAATAAATAAAACACAACACAGTTCTGTGGGTGAAAGACCCGTGGGTCGCATTTATTGGTACCAGCCGTGGAACTGGCAGTTAACTTATCCACGGGTGGCGGCAATCGGGGCCTACATCTAACTATGAATAACCCCTTCTAGAAAATGGCCAAGGGACACAGCTGCAGACCACAAGGCGGAGATACTCACGCAGCTTACATAATTAGGGGTTTTCCGGCCTAACAATACTCAGCCCGAGCACGCCCAAGCATACCAAGCCTGTGACGTCACCCTGACCGCAATGGCCATTACCAAACCTCCTTCCAGTCTGCAGCCGTGATCCTGACCACCCGCCAGAGTAGGGTGCAAGCATTATTAACTCCAAACCTGTAGGTCCAGCCTTGACTTGACGAACAGCATGTCAATAACTGGGGAGTTCAAAATTACCGTCCTTGGTCTTAGGGAAGTAGTTCGAGTAACCCTCTTCCTGCCTCAGACACCTAGTCTCGATAGAGACCTAATGACAGACCGATTGCCGCCTGTTATTTCTTTGACTGAATCAATAGAGCATTACCAGTGCCAATCAGTAATGCCTATCATCAAATCCATAATGCATTACAAGGCCAATCCGTAATGCATAACAAATCCATCCGGTTGGATGACAAGACAAAACAACAGAGCATAACAAATTCAACAACAGTGCATAACAGGGCTGGGAGGGTGGGGAAAATTCTTCTGGGAGTCCACAGGAACAAAGAGGAAGTGGAATTCCTGTACATCCTTCTTATAAGGTTAGTAGACCCCTCCCAACATAATGCAACATTGTAACTAAAACACACACACACAGCAGCACTCACTCCTACAGGCCTTAACCCTTAGCTACGCTCCGGGCTATTTGCCCTGCACTTTCTTAAGGGATTAAATGCCCTACATCTCCTGAGTGTCTGCTTGTAACTTAACTTAACTTAACACTTAATATAACTTAACAACTAATAAATAAAACACAACACAGTTCTGTGGGTGAAAGACCCGTGGGTCGCATTTATTGGTACCAGCCGTGGAACTGGCAGTTAACTTATCCATGGGTGGCGGCAATCGGGGCCTACATCTAACTATGAATAACCCCTTCTAGAAAATGGCCAAGGGACACAGCTGCAGACCACAAGGCGGAGATACTCACGCAGCTTACATAATTAGGGGTTTTCCGGCCTAACAATACTCAGCCCGAGCACGCCCAAGCATACCAAGCCTGTGACGTCACCCTGACCGCAATGGCCATTACCAAACCTCCTTCCAGTCTGCAGCCGTGATCCTGACCACCCGCCACAAGAGACTGACCTGCATATACAATGGTCCTGACTCTTGCCGCCACCCTATACTCTTAGGAGTAACTCCTGCCTGATGTTCTGCAAGAACAAATCTACTCCTGCCGGTTCTAAATGAACCCCATCCTGCCTATACAAACCCTTATGGGCTGCCGAGATGTTCCCGTGCTCTACCACAAAACCCTCGAGTTCCACTACCTGCTTCCTCAGGTCCCTATTGATCTTTTTCCTGACCTGGAAAGCTGCCTTATGACACACCATGTGCCTCCATCTTAATCCAGGGATCACATTCGACCACCCGATTCTCACACCTGGAAACCAGAGTTTGAACTGCCTCAGGTCTGACTGCATTGCCCGGATCAGATCCAATGTGGGAATGGCCCCCACATCATTGCCGCCAGCATGAATTATCAAAATGTGAGGTTTCTCCCACCTTTTCGCTGCGGTCTGGAGCAATGCAGGCAGATCTGACCAAGACAAGCCTCTGCGCCCTAGCCAACGTAACACAGCCCTGGACGATTCAATTCCTAGCTGCTGTCCTCCTGGCATGGCTGCAGCTCTAATTGCGGCCCAGTGCACATATGAATGGCCGACGATCCACACCCGTACAGGACCTGGACGTATTTCTGAAACAAAGGAAACAAGAGTTAGCCCGCTTGCAGTAGACCAGGTCCACAACCTTGGCACATAACCTTCTGGTATCACCCCCGCAAGCCCCCCAACTCTTGCATGCATGACCCTTGCTCCCCGATCTCAAACATACAGCGGCCTAACGTAAGATTTATACCGCTGCGACCTCCACCGCCCCAATGAGCGGATCCGATCCGAGGACCAACCCAGCTCTGCTGCTGTCGTCACTGCCCCCACCCTGAAGGAGTGTGGGGCGATCCGAGACCCGTCTAGGCCAGCCTTTTGCGCTGCCTTCTCCAATACCTTGCCAAACTGGTATCTGGTCAGTGGGTCTCCATTAGCATGTACCAAAAACCTGGAGGAGCCTCCTGGCCGTACTCCCAGGTAAGATGACACTAGCCGCACCGGGCAACAGGCAACGCCCTGCTGCCCCGGCAGTGAAAGCCAGGCTCCCCGGCCCTCCTGGTCCGTTTTGGACCTGGGAATGAACAATAGCACGGAGTCCTCCACCAGCCGAACATGGCTGTGCATGACCCCCCCTGTGGCCGCCGTTCTGGCTCGCGGTACCAACTCACCCACCCTTAATGCGCCGTGAAACGCTAAGCCAAAGGCCGCCCCAAAGAGGTGGGCCTCAAAAGGTGAGGAACATATCTCTGGCAGCACGTCCAATAATTTTACTAGCCGTTCTGCCGTAATGGGCTCCCTTGTGTCTCGTCGTGGAACTTCCAGATGGCCCCAGCCCCTCAACAGCTGTTTAACGAGAAAGGATCGCGACTCGTCTTTAAAGGCGTATAGCCCGTAGAAAAAAGCCACAGCCGATAGTCTTGCTACCACCGCCCCCTTCGTTGCTCGCTTACCTCTCAGCTCCGCCAGCCAGCGCAACAAAAACCCTTGTTCACCCTCGCAAGAGGGGAACTCACGGAGGTCGCAAAAACCTACCCATTCACTCCAGTACCTCACGTATGCCGACCATGTGCTGGGTGCCAACGAAGCCCGCAACACCGGGATCAGTTGCTGTAGTCCTTCGCCATCTGCCACAAAAAGAGAGGGCAAGAAAGACCATTAGGAGCCGCGGCAGGTGCCGCAGCCCTAAATACCCCCCACTGGAAGCGCGACTGTACTTCCGCAACTATATTCTGAACCCCTGGCACATGCCGTGCCCTAAAGTCAATGTTCAGTTGCAAACATCTCAACACCAGGTGTCGCAAATAATGTACGACCACAGGCGATGAAGCAGAAAGCCTGTTAACTGCAAACACCACGCTGAGATTATCCGTCCAGAAAATCACAGCCCTGTTACTAAACAGGTGACCCCACAATTCCACCGCAACCAAGATAGGAAACAATTCCAGAAGACAAAGATTGCGTGTAAGCCCTCTGGTCGCCCATTTGGTCGGCCAGGGCTCCGCACTCCAAGCGCCTTCAAAGTAAGCCCCATACCCGGATGCTCCTGCAGCATCCGTGAACAGATGTAGCTCTTGGTTAGATATCAGCTCCCTTCGCCACATGCAGACGCCGTTAAAGTCCTGGAGAAACCTCTCCCAGACCTGCAAATCCGCCACGAGGTCCCTCGTGATGCGAATATGCGATGCCGGAGCCCTACCTCCGCCCAAACACCGCTCTAGTCGTTTGCTAAACACCTTCCCCCACGGGATCACTCTCCCCGCAAAATTAAGGAGGCCAAGGAGCGATTGCAGTTCCCGCAGCGAACATGTCTGCGTTGCAACCATGGCCCGCACCGCCGCCAACATCTTGGCGACCTTTTCCTTAGGCAGCCTGCATTCACCTGCCACTGAATCGATCTCGATACCAAGGAACGTCAAGCACGTGCACGGCCCCTCCGTCTTATCCTCTGCCAAAGGAACCCCAAACCTGGCCATCATGAACCTCATGACTTTCATTAAGGAGGCACATTCTTGCGAGTTGGCCGCCCCTACCAGGAGAAAGTCATCCAAGTAGTGCACCACTCTATCACTCCCCGCCACTGAGACCACCGCCCAGTGCAGGAAAGTGCTGAATGCCTCAAAGTACGCGCAGGATATCGAACAGCCCATGGGCAGACAACGGTCAACATAGTAACCCCCTTCAAACCAACACCCCATCAGCCCAAAGGATGATGGGTGAATCGGGAGTAGCCTAAACGCGGATTCCACGTCTAGTTTCGCCATTAATGCTCCCGGGCCCCGTTCCTTAACCAGAGCCAGCGCGTCGTCAAACGACTGGTAACGGACCGAGCTCAATTCCTCCGGTATAGCGTCGTTTACCGACCGCCCCTTTCGGATAAGAGAGGTGTTGTATAAGCCTGAACTTACCTGTCTCCTTCTTGGGGACCACCCCTAGTGGGGAGACAACTAAATCCGGTAGCGGCCGGTCCCTAAAAGGGCCTACGACCCTACCCAAGGCCACTTCTTTGCCCAGTTTTTCCCTGACTGCCTCAGGGTATTGGGAAGCCGATTTTAGGTTTTTCCTGTCTCGTGCTCCCCCCACCCGGCCTACTACCGGGATCACAAAGCCCTCACGCAACCCGCTATCCAGAAGCTGAGCAGCCGCCCTATCTGGGTACCTACGCAGCCATTTACAAATGACCTGGACTCTAAGTGGTGAATCCGCCCTTAGCGCCAGCGCCTCCTTTGCTCCCAAACCGATCAGTTTGGGTGTCTCGCTTTTTGGAGCAATCAGCCCCGGGGTGCTGCCCGCTGCAAAACTTGCAGACGTGCTTGAACGTGCACGAAGTGCCCCGCTCACATGCCTTGTCCTGGTATCGCCAGCATACACCCCCTTGTCGCCGTCGAAAGCGCAAAGTCTGCCTAGCCCCGGGCGATGTCGCTATGGCGCCTCCTTGCGCCCTCCTTTCCGCATCAAGATGCGCCCAGAGGTGCAAATCCATCGTACCAAAATCAAGCAGTGGGTTGCCCACTTTCTTTTTCCGGTACAACATATCATACTCCCTCCAAGCACCATCGGCAAACTTTCTGTGTATTGCATCGATGGTGTCAACGTACTTAAAGAGTGCAGTCCCCTGATCGGGAAACCTCTCTAAGTAGCAAGTGGCGTATACCCGGAAACACCGATGCCACTCCTCAAGGGTATCAGGCCGCCTAAATTTCTTAGGGCCCGTACCATCCTCCGCCATCTCCTTAAACTTAAAGGCCTCTGCAGACAGCTCAAACATATTAACATACTTACCGTCCTGGATACGTTTCACAGTTTTAGTTTTAAGGTGTGCATGCAAACTGTGTACCTGGCACGAATAAGTATCCCCGTGTACTGCTGCCTTTCTGTTCACCGCCTGTGGTGACCCCCCAGCAACCCCTAAGAGTTGAGATGACTGCGCCCCACTACTGGCAATGTCATCCCTGTGATTGCCCTTACTCATCTTCCTCAACATTCTATACATCCTCCTATGCCCTTTCGTGTGCAGACCCAGGGACCCATCTATCTCAGATCCTGACCCTGACCCACTAGAGCTGGAAGAATTACACCGCCCCCTAGGTAAACCAAGTTGCATCTCACCAGAGGAAGCGCCCGATGCGGCTTGGCCTTGTCCAGAAGCACTGCTGACTCCTCTAGGCACGAGAGCTCCGGAACTCTGAGTCGCCATATCCCTGCTGGATGAGGAAGTCCTGGGTACCTGCAAAATAGAAGCCAAGAGGGGAGTACCTCGGGAAGGACCAGCCATCTCTTCCCTATCCCCCCTTTCCTCAAATTCTAAATAGCCCTCCCGGTCACTGTCACTCACACCGCATGCCACACTCACATCATCATCCGTACTGGTGGCCAACCCGCTAGTCGAATCCTCTTGAAATCTCACGGTCCTACTCCGACCCTGAGACTTCGATCCCCTAGCCTGTCTCGCCTGTCCCCTCCCGGGGCTCTCTAAGCCTTCCCCAGTGCCAACGCTAATGCTAGCATGCCCCCTTTTGACAGCCCCCCTTGTGGCTATTTGCTCAGATCGTGCCGGTGAAGTCCTGCTGGGCGTCATGATACCCTGCAGGCCTTGCCCCTGGGGCTCCGCTATTGCGGCCTCGCCCCTTGCGCTGTGTGCCAGGATGGCCCCCTTATTCGCGGTCTTAGCCGCGGGGGCCTTTCCTTTACTTTGGGCCGCGGCGCGTGCGGGGGCCGCCTTAGCTTTTCCCCCTCCTAACGTAGGCCGCGAGCGCGAGGCGGGTGCCCTGTCGGCATCCCCCCCCCCTTATTACTGTGTCCAGCTGCGGCTCTAGTGCGCACACCCTGATGTGACGCCCCCCGAGCGCCCTCCGGAGGCCCCTGCTGCCCCGGTGCCACGCTCACAGTTGCCCCATGATTCAGCACCTCTGCCCCTCTATCCGGCCTATCATGCGCCCCCCCGGCCTCCTGGGCCCCATCGTTCTTGCCCCCAAGAGCGGGTGTCCCCCCCCGAGGTGCTCCCTTCTTACCTTCGGAGCCCGGGGGGAACGATCCGCTCTGCTCGCTGTCCAGATTGCGACTGCCGCGAGCGGAAATGACGTCACCGGAAGTGACGCTGGAGCGCGCAACGCCGCCGGAAGTCGACGCGGCAGCCATTTTAGAAGCCACGAGGGACGACGGACCGGAGGCCTGTACCACGCCGTAGGCCAAAGCCGGGGCCTGAAGTACCGCCGGACCCGACGACGTACCCGCGAGGACCGACGCCAAGGACTGGAGGAGAGCCACCGCCGCCGCCACCGATTCCCCGGAGAGGACCACTGCCGCAGGTGAGGCCGCACTGCTCCCACTACCCGCGCCAACAACGCTCACCCCCGAGGTGCCCGCACTTGCTAAGGCCTCGCTGGGCCCTGCCACCACAGGCCCCTGTCTAAGGCCGACACCGGAACCCCCGGTTACAGAACCGGGACCTCCGGAGCCGAACCCGGAGCTCCCCTGGGACCCCCTAAGCTCAAAGACCGACCCGCCGGGCGCTCCTACTTGCCCCCCAGGCCCAATCTCCCCCGAGGGCCTACAGTCTGTCTCACACGACGGATAGGCTATACCGGGGCCACCATCCCCCTCTAAATTCTCCCGTGCAGGAGAATGGAACAACAATGGGCTACCCCCCCCCCTAAGGGAGAAACCGGCAGACACAGCCCAGACCCATGGCCCAGACCCACCGTGACAGTTCCAGATGGGGATGGTGCGACCCACTCCACGTCCTCTAACTCCATTTCTTCCCATTCTCCAGATTTGCCTTCCATTGGAAAATGCTGCAAACTGCTAAGCTGAAAATTCTTCTGGGAGTCCACAGGAACAAAGAGGAAGTGGAATTCCTGTACATCCTTCTTATAAGGTTAGTAGACCCCTCCCAACATAATGCAACATTGTAACTAAAACACACACACACAGCAGCACTCACTCCTACAGGCCTTAACCCTTAGCTACGCTCCAGGCTATTTGCCCTGCACTTTCTTAACAAACACAGTTATACTTATAATAATATAATTTTTACCTCTGTGATTACCTTTTATCTAAGCCTCTGCAGACTGCCCCCTTTGTCTAAGTTCTTTTGACGGACTTGCATTTTAGCCAATCAGTGCTGACTCATAAGTAACTTTACGGAGTAAGCAAAATGTTATCTATATTGCACATGTGAACTAACGCCCTCTAGCAGTGAAAAACTATCAAAATGATCTGAGATAAGAAGCAGTCTTCAAGGGCTTAGAAATTAGCATATGAGCCTATCTAGGTTTAGCCTTCAACAATGAATACCAAGGGAACAAAACAAATTTGAGGATAAAAGTAAAATGGAAAGTTGTTTAAAATGACATGCCCTATCTGAATCATGAAAATGCAATTTTGACTGTATATTCAATATGTATGTGATAACCATTGTTAATAAAGAAAAGAAAACCTTACTAAGAAACCTATTTTAATTGCACTTTAATTTTTTTTAAAGAAAAATTGGTATGTACTTAATTATTTAATTAATATTGTAATTATTTGTATATATATATATATATATATATATATATATATACAGTATATATATATATATATATATATATATATATATATACAGTATATATATATATATAAAACATTTTTATACTTAGCTATCTTTATATAGCATTTATACTATATATATATATATATATATATATATATATATATATAGATAGATAGATAGATAGATAGATAGATAGATAGATAGATAGATATATATTATTTTTCTTAAAGTTTTCAATTATATTGAACAATACCAACAATAATTGATATGCCATACAAATATTCACATTGATATACAAGATACATAGTTATATGAATGATCGCGTTGTATAGATCTGATATCATTGTCTTACTTTAAATCATATCTGCAAATAGTAGAATTCTCTAGTGCTCATGACAATATAGATTTCCTACATCACAAAAAATGAAATCTCCACATTACTTTTTAATGGAAAAGGATGAAAAAACTTATGTCCTGTGTTATGTAAATCATAATCATGATTTCCATAGTATACATGCAAGAGTAAGTTTACAGTATTAGCATTGAAGCAAGCTTTCCCGTAGTTTGCATACCACTCAAAAAGTATGTGGTATAAGGCAATATCTATATTGTTGGTAAACTCAGATTATGATTATAGTAAAGTGAAGTAAAACTACGTTATCTATTGTATACATGGATATGAACTATCAAGATGGCGTGAAAATCTATATGATCTGGAAATATCATTTAGTTAACATAGGCAGAAATATATTGTGCCATTGTATTGTTAATAAAATTGTTACCATACTTATTTTGTCATAGCCCAATATATAGTTCTCAGGATCTGGTTCCACCCAGGGCCCTTGGGCTGATGCCAGGCTCCAGCAATGACAAAAAGTATAAGTAAAAGGCTCACGTTTTCAAGTACCTAAAACCCCTTACTAGAGTTGTATTGCAGCTGGATATTATAATCCCTGCTCACAAATTGTCTTCCATTTCATTTTACTAAAATAATAACATAACTTCTATCAGTATTGCAACAGGGCGTCGAATAAAAGAAAAGTGTATTAGGAGCGGTATTTTTCGAGGGAAAACGCAAATGTAGCCTAGAGTACTTTAGAAAAGTGGGGGGTGGAAAGTGTGCAGCCAGCCAGGCAAAAATGTGAAAGCTGTAGTATAAGTATACAAGGAGTTCAGCAATAACTCGGATACTATGTATATAAATGTGACATAACGGCTATAGACTCAACCCAAAGTATGATCAATGAGGGCCTATATCTATATATTAAACATAATTTGAATGGGTAGCTATATCCTTTAGCTCAATCTATAACAATTTATAACATATAAGAGAGCAAAAAGTGTAATGTCTTTTCTTTCCAAGGAGATATTGGTATATTTGAGTATTACAGTATATATATATATATATATATATATATATATATATATATATTTGATATATGGTTAAACGGAATAAGGAAAGATTAGAGAAAACGATCACTCAGGTTGAGGAATCTCTAAAAGTGGTAAATACCTTTGAATCGAACTCAAATGTCCCTAAACTAAATGAAGAGATAAAAGATCAAATAGGCAGGGTACAAAATGACATAAAACTAAGGAAAGGAAGGAAGTTTTCCAGGGATAATGATGACTACAAAAACAATAAAGTTTATAGCTACCAATCAATAAAAGGAACATATGATTCTGGGACTGATGGCTCTGATGCTGAACCAGAACAGCATAAAAATACCTTTGACAAGAAACAGCCTTTTTAGGGGAAGGAGGAGAGGTGGTAGGAAGAGAAGGAGGGGGCCCCAGTTTAAATTTAGGAGAGAGACGTTACCCCTCCAGACAACGCTATCAGCAGAATCAGGGCCAGGGGAATTACCGACAGGGCAGACCGCGGCGATCCCGGGGGCTACTCAAATTAGACAATGACAACATGCAGGTAATAAATTTATCTTCCTTCAAATTGAATTATACACATGTAGAGGTCCTAAAAAGAGGTCTCTTCTTTTGCCCAACGAATACATTGGACAAATTTAATTTTTTAAAATACTTACATCTCTTTGCGAGATGTATTGTCTTGTCCCAGATAATGAAGGGTAAAAGTAAACATCTAGTTGAGGATGTCTCACTTACACGGGAAGATAATACAGCGGTCTTAGCCTTACAGGACCTTTTAATTGATTCTGAAGGTAGCCAATACATTCCTTCTCAGGAAGAACATGTGGTTACTAATATGTATGTTGCCTCAAATTTAAGAGCCAAATCAAAATATATGCCTCAGTTATCTATGGTACCTGCAGTAAATATCTTTGTTAAACAGGTAGAAAAAGACATACAAAATCTATTTATTAAAGGTCTGGTAGACGATAATTTGAGTGGAGCAGAACGAAAAGCCCTAAATTACTTGATGAATGATAAGGTGTGGTCATCAAGGCTGCTGATAAAGGTGGGAACTTGGTTTTATGGGATGAGAACATGTATGTCCTGGAGGTAAAGAGACAGCTTTTAGATAGGAAGTAATATCAGTGCCTGTCATTTAATCCTATTTCTTCTGTACAAAACGCACTCTTTTCTATTTTAAAAGAGGCAAAAGACAATGGCACTATAACTCCATCAGAGTTCAAATATCTTTACCCTGAGCATCCCATAATGCCAGTTTTCTATTGTATCCCAAAGATACATAAAAATCCCACCAATCCACCTGGCCGGACGATAATAGCAGGCATCGGCAGTCTAACAGAGAACATTGGCAATTACATTGACCACTTCCTAAGACCTTTCCTTACCACTATGCCCTCATTTGTCCTAGACTCGGCTGACTTTCTGAGAAAAATTGAGGGACTGGTGGTTCCAAAAGGGGCATTTTTGGTATGCCTAGATGTCGAAGGACTTTATTTGTCCATCCCGCATGATGTAGGGATCAAGGCATGCAAACACTTTCTCAATACAAGAGGAAGCTATGTCCAGAGGCATACAGACTTTATTGTTGAACTACTTACCTTTATATTAACCAACAATGTGTTCATGTTCGACAATAAGATCTACAAACAGTTAAGAGGTACAGCCATGGGCGCTACATGCGTCCCAACTTATGCCTGCCTGCATCTGGGAGGTTTTTCAGAGCCCCCTATTTGAGGAAAACATCCACATATGGTTACGATATGTGGATGACATTTTCCTCATCTGGGAGGGCTCTGAGAACCTCCTAAAACAATTTGTAGATACCTTAAATGTCAATAGTAGAAACATCTCTCTTACTGTACAATATAGTGAAGAGATGATTGCATTCCTAGACATTGAGGTAAAACTTGATAAGGGTATAGTATCAACAGAAAACTTTCAAAAATCCACTGCAACTAATAGCCTCCTACTTGCCTCCAGTCACCATCCAAGCCACCTGAAAAAAAGGTATACCCAAAGGCCAATTTTTAAGGCTGCGCAGAAATTGCTCAACTAAAGAGAAGTACCTAAAACATGCATTAGAAATGGAGCAAAGATTTCTAGATAGGGGGTACTCTAAGAGAGTGGTAAAAGGGGCTTTCAATAATGCTTTGCATATGGATAGGGATAAACTCCTTATGCCTATACAAAAGACAGGTGATTCAAAAATAAGACTAGTCACAGATTATAACTGCCACTGGAATTCATTAAAAAGTATCCTGGCAAAAAACTGGCACATTCTTACTAGTGACACAGGAGTACTAAAAGAAGTAGGCGAATTTTCAAACATTACTGCTAGAAGGGCATCAAACCTAAAAGATAAGCTTGTAAGAAGCCAATATACATCTAAGGCAAGACAGAGAGACTGGCTCACGCAACACAGATCTTCGGGTAACTATCCCTGTGGCAAGTGTGTTGCATGTAAGTTCATGTGAAAGACCAAAGAGTTCAATACCAAAACTGGCAAAACTTACAAACTTAAGCATTTTGTGAACTGTGACACTGAGGGGGTTGTTTATCTGCTCTCCTGCGAGTGCCCGCTTTTTTATGTGGGAAAAACGAGGAGGGCGATAAAGGACCGCATCACTGAACACAGAGACGATGTGAAAAATAAAAATCTTAAAAGTAACGTTGCAAGACACTTTGAATTAATACATAATTGCAATCCTGATTCGCTCAGATTTGTGGGCATAGACAAAGGCATCACAAATGGCAGAGGGGGCGATAATGACAAGACCCTATTAAGAAAGGAGTGCAGGTGGATCTCAATTCTTGAGACACAAATTCCAAATGGTCTCAATGACAAATTAGATATGGCCTGCTTCCTATAAAAACGTCCAAGGTATTAATGAGGTATGGGTGTAATAAAATATAATTTTGCTTTACCTTACATGAGTAAACATAAATAAACTCTTTACACTCTACCCAAGGTTGAGAAATTGAGAAATGAACATAGTAATTTCGTGATGACTTCTTAAATTTATATTTGTTTTTAATAATTTAATGAAATGGTAATAATGTTAATAGACAGCTTTTTTCAATTTAGGCTGTTTTTAAATTTTGCAAACATAAGTATCTAGGTAGTATTGCTTTAAAGTCACTATAAACTGCGATAGCAACATGCAAAACCTTCACCTTCCAGCAGAGGCGCAATGCATCTAAAGTATAAATCAAGATGATTGAATCAAAGCAGAATTACGCCCTGATGAAGCCCGGTCTGAATTCCAGTCGAGCGGGTGAAACGTGCGTCGGCATTGGCTGAGCCGACCAGGTCATGTGACACACGCGGAATACCACCTTTGTTTGGTTCTGGCGATGGAGACCGCAGTTAACATGGAACTGTAATGTGTTTGAGAAGCACTCAACAACGTGGACATTTGGAATTGGAGTGTCCGAAAATAAGGTCGTATTAGTTTACATTGCTGACACCTGATATATGAAAGCTACAATATCTATTAAAGTACCTGCCATGAATGGATGATCCGACCAAGGGAGTTTACGGCACAAAAAGTCACAAAGTTGCATGATATGGGATAAGATGCAGCTCCAGGTCCTAAAAAGACTGGGAATGTTTGAAAAGTCTTTGCTTGAGGTCACACATTTCTTGCTAAGACTGTGCCTTATTTAACTCAACTTGGCTTATGCTTGCTTATATCTGGCAATACTAACATGTCCTTTGCACCTATGCCTTAACATCTCTGCATTCTGTATACAGGCTTCTTCTCGGGACTGTATATATATGTTTGATGATTGCTAGATGCGAAGTATCTGTATGAGCGACACTTGCAATATTGTGCTTTCTCGTTTTGCTTTGTACATATTCAGTGAGTCCACTTACTTGTCTGCTTAGATCCCTAATATCACCTGCACAGCGTTAAGCCCCTCATATATAGGGGTGCTGCAAGCAGCTGGGTGTAGCAAGACTTGAGGTGGTCTCTCTTGATATAACCCATGTTACTTTGTACGAGCATTTCCATGTAAATTATACACCATGTGTAATACTTTCCGTTTTTGAACATCGCAGATATTGTAAAATTAGCGACTTAGATCCCTTATTACACCTGCCCAGGCTATACCTCCAGTATAAGGATTAGGGGGTTCTGTGTGCAGCAGGGTGTAGTGGGCTACATATACAATTCTGTGATCTGACAAGACAGTTTGTTACTATTTTGCATTTAAGTGTTGTATTTGGCGTGTACCCCTGACCGGTCAGGTTCTATAATGAAGTCATCTACGAGTTGAATTTCTCATGCTTATGTGTTTTACTAAGGTTTCTCTTGCATGAATCTGCTCCCATGATGCGGAGGAGAGATTTTCACGATTAAAATAATTTTGATAATTTAAGTGATTTGTGAGTTTATTTCAAAAGAGTGCTGAAACCCCTGTCTTTCTTTACCAGGATTCCGCTCCAGGTAACTCTCTCTTTCTTGTTTTTTATAATATAAATTTTGAAGGGTCTGCACCACGTTAATTGATTGTTTGCTTGGGCAGTTGTGCCTATATGCAATGTATTTAATATAACTCCATTAGCAACTGCGTCCTCTCCTTACTGTTCTTGATTATATATATATATATATATATATATATTTGATAAGAATAGCAAAGGTATCATACTTTAAGAAGGGAGAGACTGTGAATAACAGACATCTATTATATATGTAGATTGTAGATTGATTAGAACTCAAAGTGAGTGATATGCTTATGGAGACGACATCTCAAAATATCTCACAAAACGGTTTTGCATATTTGATAGTGGTAAAAGAGTATATAATATATATGACCCTCTGCGATATCTGCCAAATTGGCAACTTTGCTTGAAAAATTATGTTAAACCATAGCAAATAGAAATAACAGATGTCATCATGTCAAATCAGCTCTGTGCTATTAAACTGTAAACTATCTCAAAAAAAGGTTTGGCTGAAACGGTTTATAGCAACAACTAAATTATTAGAGTAGTCAAAATTTAGGGAGTGTTTAGAATAATAGGTCTCACAACCCAACCTGTAAACAGAACTCGGTAAAGATAAATCTAAATAACGCCCTTGTAAAACATGGAAGTATGCAATTAAGGTATCCAAGCAATATCATATTTTAGATACAAAACTCCTTAATAGAGACACCACAGAAAACATATATTTAAGCTTGGGAAAAAAAAACATTACATATAAAACTACATTGTAGTACCATAATTAGTTGGGCATAGATAACTGCATGAAGGACCTAACAAATACATTAGTTGCCTTGGGGCAGCAGTAAAATTGACTCATATTGCTTATCTCTCACATTAGCATTAGATTTAGGGAGGGCTTGGTCCCCATGGGTCACGATTGTTCGTGTGTTTTCTTTCACCATACATCTAGCTTTCAACTTATGCAGGGGTATCTCAGCTGTGTGCTTTAGGTCAATTAGACGATCCGGTTCCGCCTCTAGGTAAACAGCATGAGCGGCCACGTTATGAACTGTCCCCTATTCTAATTCCAGCTGTGTACAGAATTGTGTGTAATGGTAGCTCAGAAGGCATTCCAACTCCTCCAGAACAACTCGGATTGCAATTGCGATTATATATAGAAGTAATCAGTTTATGATAGATTTCTTTGCTCTGTAATAAAAGTGTAAATCGCTGTGGTATTCTCTGTTACAGATACATATCACTGTATATGCTGAAGCTGCGATTAAGTTTCCTTGCTGGACAACATGGTTATTCCATCCAAGGCTTCTAAACTCGTAGTCATTGAAGTTACCAGATTGGTGTCTCATTACAGATCATTTACACATAGCATACTAGGACCATAGGGAAGATGGACGCTTCCATCTCTTTCCCACGTCTCGGTTCTGTCTGCAGAAATCAATTGTTGCGCTGTGTGTTGGTTCCTAGATACACCTTCACTGCAGTCACGGAGAGATACTTTGACCATGAGAAGCCTCTGGGTTTTACTTGTGATCTGTTTAATTGGTTAAAACTAAGGATATAGTAGGCTTAATACTGGAGCTGTAGCTCAATGCAAACGATTGCGCTCCCAGCATGCTCCACCCCCCCCCCCCCCAAAATATATATTTTAATTTATTTATTATTTATTCTATTTGGTAGAAGTAGAGTCAAAGGCAGATGCATCCACTGCTGGCAAAACCAAAAGTTGACGAAATGTGTATTTTAGCCTTGCACAGAATAATGTGTTAGTGGATAAAATTTGAATCCACTATATCATATTGCTAGGGTGCAGAAGTAGGCAGACACCTATGATGCGTAAAAGACTTATTTGGCAACAAATAAATCAGGAGGTGTCTGCCCAGGGTATCAACCCTAAATCAGTTAATAACTGCAAAAAAGATTTTCTGATATAAAAAGGATAATTAAAATGTAATTGTCAATAGAAAAAAGGTCAGCAAGAAGCACAGGGAGGGGGGGGTTTGCTTTATATACTGCGGACCTTATGGACTACGAAAAGAGAATAGTCAACTTGATGGGTAGGGTAGAGTAGGGATGGGTGAATGTTTCGCAACATTAAAAAAATAAAATAAATTTTAACACATTCGTTCATTTCAAATCATGTTTGCACAACATTCTAACATTCGTTTAATGTAATAGTATTTCTAATGCTTTGCTTAAATATAATATTCAATTTGAATTTTTCTAACACTTCGATTCGAATTATGCAATATTCGAGTTAAAAAAAAATTGAATTTATATATTTGTATTAGTATTTCTAATGCTTTCTTTAAAAGTAATATTCAAATTATGCAATATTCGAAATAGAAACATTCATTCAAATTGATATATTTGTATCTATTATGTATCTATTTTCTTAATTCCCTACGACATGAATTTTTGAACTTCTGAATAGTATAAAATTGAATGTTACATTCAAAATTTCAAATGTTACATTCGAAATTTTGAATGTGGACATTCCATCTAATTATGAACATTCGAAATCGAATGTGACATTCGAAAACTGTAAATAGCATTCGATTGTAATAAAGGGACATTAAACACAAAATAAATGCTAGATAGAATGAAGCATTCAAAGAAAAGATTAGTCTGAGAATAATATGTAGATGTAGTTTTTATAGTTTCATTAGCTGTTTAAATAGTGACACAATAAGTGTAAAGTGTTAGTGTCTATAAAACAATGGGAGCTGCCATGTTGTAACTTGTGTTACCTTCTCTGCTGTGGCCAATTAGGGGCAGTTATAAATAGGTCACTAGAGTGTGGAGCCAATGGCTGTGTGGAATATAACAGTGTTCTGCACTTCAATTTCTAACATGAGCTGAAAAGCTCACAATTTCAGAATGGAACTACAGAAAAAGGGGACAAAATAAGTAATGAAAGTTTATTGCAGACTTATTCTTATACATATGATTTATCATTTTATATTGCTGTCTTAAAGTGTTTAATGTCCCTTTAAGAATATTCATTCTTATCAACATTCAATTATGTAAATCAAATTTCTACAATAACATTCGCTCTAACATTTGAATTTGTATATAAACACATTCGCCCATACTTAGGTTGTTGAGGGACTAGATGTGCAAGGAGACATGGATGATTATACAGGTAATTTATGTTTATTGTATTGCATGAATTTTAATTAAATTGATATGCATTCCAATATTTTTTTCCTTTTATGATTCAGATAGAGCATTTTATTTATATTACATTACATTTATTTTGTTCTGTTGCTATCCTTTGCTGAAAATCTAACATAGAAAGGCACAGGAGCTGTTGATTGTTGACTGTACTTTTAAGCTTAAAGGGACACTGAACCCAAATTTTTTCTTTTGTGATTCAGATAGAGCATGCAATTTTAAGCAACTTTCTAATTTACTCCTATTATCAAATTTTCTTCATTCTCTTGGTATCTTTATTTGAAATGCAAGAATGTAAGTTTAGATGCCAGCCCATTTTTGGTGAACAACCTGGGTTGTTCTTGCTGATTGGTGGATAAATTCATCCTCCAAAAAAAATGTGCTGTCCAGGGTTCTGAAACAAACAAAAAAAGCATAGAAGCCTTCCTTTTAAATAAAGATAGCAAGAGAACAAAGAAAAATTGATAATAGGAGTAAATTACAAGTTGCTTAAAATTGCATGCTCTATCTGAATCACGAAAGAATAAATGTGGGTTTAGTGTCCCTTTAATGGTATTGGCTCAAGTAATGCATTTAGATAGCTCCCAGTAGTGCATAGATGCTTTTACAACAAAGGATACCATGATAATTATGTAATTATTTTTTATCATTTAAAATTGTATACAATTTCTTGCTCTATCTGACTCATGAAATAAAAATGTTGTTTTTTATTGTCTTTTTAAACTATGTTTTAATAACTATTTACTGAAGTTATTATAACAAATTTTTTTTAAACAGGATCTCCTCCTACACAAGCAGGTACAGGGAATAGTGTGGGGTGTAGCACCGTGCCTCAAGAATGTGGTAGGTATAGTTTATAAAAATGTGTACTTTTTCCATTTACAATGTCTTATTCTTATTTATTTACATTTTGTTTAAGAAAAAATAAGGTAAATGTTAAAGAACAAGCGGAAACATTGTTACTTTTTGAAGGTAATTATACACTTCTAATTCACATGTGCCATATAGATAACATTGGGTTAATCACTCAGCATCACAACCGGAAAGTCTTAGTTCATGTGTGCCATATAGGTGACAGTGTACACTCTTTGGTATATTTATGCCCTACACTGTAAGTTCATGTGTATGCAATATAGATAACATTGGGTTAAACACTCAACACTACAAATAACACAGTCATTTATGTTTATTATTTAATAAGTTTTATAACTTATAAGCTCAAAACATAAAAATACTGCAACTTCAAATTTAAATAACACCAAAAAATTTAATTATTTAAAACATTTGTTCACTAATCAAATGGCAAAAATTTGTAATGCTCCTTGTAAGCAAGTGCATTTTAATTTCAAGTCGGTCAAACTCAGCTAAAATGGTTTCCTGTGAAATAAGTCCTAGGTCTTCTTCAGCGACTTCTGTAAAATTACGTAAAATTAAAACAAGATCTAGATTGTAAGTTCTCACGGGAATAGGGCTCTCAATTTCCCCTGTATTTTGTCTGTAAAATGTTGTCTTTTATCGTATTGTTACTCCATTGTACCCATGGGCAGCGCTGCGGAATCTGTTGGCGCTTTATAAATAAAGAATAATAATAATAATAATAATAAAACTATATATATATATATATATATATATATATATATATATATATATATACACACAAAGTATATTGAGGGATCATGTAAAATTATAAAACATCTAATTCTTTTAATTAGATGTTTCATTTACCAAAATTATACAAGCTAAAATACATGAGCTATACTAATGAGGGCAACATTTAATACGAGACAATTGCCCTGACAACTCATTTGAGCCTGTAACTGATATTTTTGTAGCAGCAGTTAAAAAAACGCTGCTTCATAAACCCTCTCCACAAAGAAAGTCACCCCAGATAAATGTTACTGTGGTGAGGGTAAGGGGGCGGTATTATTCAAGTGTTCCTTCATGAAATGAAAAATATGGGAAACACATTCGTTCACCACACAATTTGGAATAAGATGCAGACCTGTGTACGAGATGTGAATACTGTCAGCTCGCAAATTGATAAATTGTGTGTAATTTTTTTTATTTTTATAATGTAAATTGTATTCTATCCAAGATTCATATAACAAAATGTATTTAATACTCATAGCATATAAACATTCAGAATCTTTCATTTCACCTCCATTGTCTGTAAATAAAATAGATCAGTATATGAACATTAAAGATAAAATTAAAGAGATATAAAAAACAAAATGTTTAATTTATGACCGAGATAGAACATATGATTGTAAACAACTTTCATATTTACTTCTATTATCAAACTGCATTTTGTTCTCATGTTATCCTTTGTTGGAACTAATGGGTGTAAGTTTAGGACCTGGCACATTTCTTGTGCACTATTTGACAGCAGTTGTTATCCATTTGCAAAAGCACTTGAGACCTACCTAGGTATCTTCTTAACAAAGAATATCATGGAAACACATTTTATTTTATAATAGAAGTAAATTGGAAACTTTTTTTTACAATTGTAAGGTCTTTCTCAATCATGAATAAAATTGATATGTTTTATATCCCTTTAAACATTAAACCATATACCTTCACTTTATTGCTATAATAAAAAAATGAAAACTAACTTTCATCATGATCATTATCTCATTCGTCTGTAGAATTGTCAACAACAGTTTAGGGTCTCTTTGTTGGCAATGTGAATTCTTTATTAGAAGTGTCTTTAATTTCACCAACATTTCTTAAAAATAAAAATATAACAGACATTAAAGGGACTGTCAAGTCCAAAAAAACCTTTCATGTTTCAAATAGGGCATGACATTTTAAACAACTTTCCAATTTACTTTTATCATCAATTTTGCTTTGTCCTCTTGGTATTCTTAGTTGAAAGCTAAACCTAGGAGGTTCATATGCTAATTTCTTAGACTTTGAAGGCCGCCTCTAATCTAAATGCATTTTGATAGTTTTTCACCACTAGAGGGCATTAGTTCACGTGTTTCATATGGATAACATTGAGCTCATGCACATAAATTTACCATGGAGACAGCTCTGATTGACTAAAATGCAAATCTGTTAAAAGAACTGAAATAAGAGGGCAGTCTGCTGAGGCTTAGATTCAAGGTAATTACAGAGGTAAAACGTGTATAATTATAACTGTGTTGGTTATGCAAAACTGGGGAATTGGTAATTAAGGGATTATCTATCTTTTAAAACAACAAAAAATCTGGTGTTGACTATCCCTTTAAAGTTTTAAATTAAAGGGGATTATGTTTACTCTACTTTATACAACATTTAAAATACATCATCAGCTCTTGTCAGCAATTACAAAATTGAGTTCTAAAAACAATGGATATATATCATAGCATTGCTTATCTATTAAAAGTACACTCTATTTAAGAAATGATTATTTTATAAAAAGATAGTTAATCTCTTTATTATCGATTCCACTGTTTTTATTAACCAACACTGTTATATTAAAGAACCATTAAACACAGTAGAATCACATAACCAGTAAATGCACAGTTTAAAGACAATGAAAAAGCAATTAGGGCTCCATGTACTAAGCAGTCAGCGAGCTGCCCGCTAATATTTTGATGTCAAAACTCACACAGGGATATGTACAAAGTCATCAACTATGTCCAAACCCTCATTTTTAAACTTGCGAGCGTACTTATCCACCAATCCTAGCTACCACTCTATTTTTCAATGCAAATAGGCAGATTTGACAAACAGCTTGCAATAATACTAATGTACTAATAAATCTATTTATCCGCACGCTACATTTTTCACTATCACCACGTCATTTTTGCCTCGCCACCTTTTAGGTGGCGGGCAAGGTAGAAAACAATATGAAAGTCAAAGTAGACGCCAGTCTAGACTTACAGTATATTAAAGTCTGTAGATTATAATTGTACGTACATTATTTATTTCTAGAGCTATGGAGACACTTCTGTATTTGTTTCTTCTATGTGTGATGCAAATCCGGTCTAGAAGACACAATGTTGAAGAAAATGTCACTAATCGATTAGTAAGAAGAAGAAGATTTCGAGTCCCCAGTGTATTTCTTCCACAGGTTGGTTTGCACAGCCTTTCAGACCAAGAGATTGTACAAAGATTCCAGCTTGATCGTGAATCCATATTACACTTGTATCGAGAGATAGAAGATTCTTTGGAGCCGATGACGGCGCGCTCATGGGCTATTCCAGGACTATTGAAACTATTAGCTGCATTGCATTTTATGGCAACAGACTCCTTTCAGGTGGTTTCGAGCGTCATTATTGGAATAAGTCAATCTGCTTTTTCACGTCACTTAACAAAAGTCATTGAGGCTATGATGATTATTTTTCCTCGATATGTTTGCTTGCCATCTACCCAAGAAGAATGGCAATCTATAAAATCTAATTTCTATAAGATGGCTGGCATGCCCAATGCCCTCAGGGCCATCGACTGTACCTATGTTGCAGTAAGACCACTTCAAGCATGTGGTCAGATTGTCTGTGACCCCAACATGAAGATAATCAGTGTCCGTTTAAACTACCCCGGGTCGTGTCATGATTCATACATTTTAAGGCAGGCTGGATTATATTGAAAGTTCGAGGATGGAGATATGTCCGAAGGATGGCTTCTAGGTAAGCATAATTGACGTCAATTTTGTCTTTTGTAATTACCATTCTAATTTACATAAATTTTGTTCCAAAAAATAATGTAACCAAAAATGTTCAATTAGTATTAAAAAAATGTTTTATATTTGTATTAAAGGGACATTACAGACAAAATTTTAATCCACACGGATACATTTAATTTTAGAATACAAGCAATTTTCTAGTAAAAGTTATAGCTGCTTCGAAAGTGTATTTAAGTATGCACCGTGCACCTGTACTTTGAACACCACAATTGCTCAGATAGACTATGGTGCTTGTACCATTCTGTTAAAGACTTTATTTTTTAATTGCTGACATGATACAAGCTCCACTAATGTTCTCAGCAAATGCGGTATTGAAATGAATGGTGCACCAATTATATTTTGTTTTGTTTCACATGCACGTGCAGAGAAAAATGCTAACTTTAAACAGTCATAACTTTTAATAGAAACATTCTTGACAATAAATAAGTATTGCAAATATGTTTATATTCAATGTTGTATTTTATCTATGTGCATTTATATTTTGACTGTAATGTCCCTTTAAATGTAAAATAAATATTCTATTTTTATAAGTCATCAAAGTTGTTCAATTTTTTTATTAATTGTGTTGTATAGTTTTAATTTATATTTGTATAATTTACTACTAATATAATTTTAAAATCATTTTTTTTATTTATTTTTTCTGTATACATAATAGGAGATGGAGGGTACTCATGTACAGAATGGCTGTTGACACCCTATAACAATCCCCAACCGAGAAATCAAGTTTGTTTCAATAAAGCACATTGATCTACCAGGGGGATAATAGAGAGGACATTCAGTCTTTTGAAAATGCGATTTTGCTCTCTCGATCTTTCTGGCGGGGCAATGCTGTATGCACCAGAGAAAGTTGCTAAAATTATATTGGTTTGCTGCATACTACATAATATTGCAATTAAGAGAGGTTGCCATTTAGAGGAAAAAATTCCCATACCTACTGATGATTGGACAGAAGAACTATATAGAGAACAATTTAATAGGCGTGGTATGGCAACAAGAAACATGGTGTCTGAACAATATTTCAATGATTACATTTTATGTCATAATTTTTTAAATAAAAAATCCTATTGTTTAATTGTTCATAATTTGTCAATTTCCTTTTTATTTATTTTTTGTTTATAATATAATAAATAATGTTCAATAACATATTGAAGTAAAAAATAAGCATGGTTCTCATCAGCAGACATAATAAGTCACGGTATACAACAATAACCAAATCATTTGTAAGTAATATTTTTACTTACATGTATCCGAAAGGCATATTATTACACATATAACTATATAATAACATTTTTATTCACATAAAAATTGTTTAAAAAAAAGAAAAGAAACATTTTAATGATAAAGGTACGACAAAACAATTGTCTTGGTAAACATCTTTACATTTCCAAAATAGAGACTGAAATACATAAATGCAAAAAAATGAATCTATATATAGTTAATTAATTCAAAGTGTATATTTTATATTATTTTATTTAGACATATCTATATATATATTTTTTTTTAAATAAATTACTAGAGAGAGAGACTGAGAGATAGATAACTCAAGATTTAAAAAAAAATCTTCAATCAAATGGAAAGATGACTCACTTATTCTGCTATTTAGTTAAAATATATTTTTTGTGTGACATAACAGTATTGTCTAGAGCTTCTAATGCTGTTTTAGATATTGTTAGTTGTATTCATTAGCATTTCAATAGCTGGTTTTAATCCCTTTAAATCTGTCTCATTTAATTTGATGGTTAAAGTGACAGTCTATTCAAAATTAAACTTTCACTATTCAGATAGGACTTTTAATTGTAATTAACTTTTTTGATGCTTTAATCATCAAATTGTCTTTGTTCTCTTGTTATTCAAAGTTGAAACAAAACATAGGTAGGCTCATATGCAAATTTCTAAGCCCCTGAGGGCTTGCTCTTAAAACATGTTTTTGTAATTCCTTTTCCCAAAAAGAGACTGAAAAGTTAATGTGGCTCATATAGATAAAACAGTGTTAATGCATCAGTATTTATTTAAGAGTTAGCACAAGACAATACTAAATACAAGTCAATAGATAATAAACATTAAATGAGTCATGCAATCAGGGGACTGGACGCAGGTTCCTAGATACAAGTTAATCCTTGAGTTAAATAGTATATTAATATAACTTTGTTGGTTATTCAAAACTGGGGAATGAATAATAAAGGTATTATCTACCTTTTATAAAAAGTAAAAATTGCTTTGTCGACTGTACCTTTAAGAATTTTTTATTCTTAGATGTAAATAAATCTTTATTTGAGAAAGCAAAGTGTGACTATCTTTGTGCTAATAACTATAAATAAAGATTACACAAACATGTACAAAAACATGATAAAAAATATTTTTATTTAAGGTAGAACAATTTTGAAACAATAAATTTTGTTTTTCTAACTTTTAAACTGTACAGTAAACTAAACAATTATAATACATATATACACCGATGTAAGACTTAACAAAAACATAACTATATTGTAATAATAATAATTCGATTTACATTTGAGACAATTAATAACAATTGAAGACTTATATTCAGTTATTTGTCATTCTCACTGTAATTATCAAACATTTATACTTTATTACTATTCGGATTAATAGTTTTTTAATTGCAATTATTTTTATACAAAATTGTTACAGAAAATACTTAACCGAAAACAGAAATTAAAATATTGAAATATATCAATTTAAATATATAATCGGTATTATAAACAGCTACAATTATTTTATTTGATAAATCTCGTGATCACTGAACTAATGATTGACGTAAAGATTAAAGACGTCATCATCAAACATGTCACGTCCCAAACCTTTTAGTGCTGGAGATTTGGTAATATTAGTTTATGGAATAGATAAATATTTTCAAAAACATATTGGTGGTGTAAGGGCAGTGAAACAGGAATGCCGTGACAAAATAATATACAAGATGCTTAGAAGAATGCATAGGATTTCAAAAATATAAAGAATAAGACCTCAATGTCTTTGTAAATATAGTGATTTGAAGAGAAGGGAACCAAAGTGCTACAAGTCAATTAGAAGATTGATAAGGGCATGTAAGTTTAATATATATATATATATATATATATATATATATATATATATATATATATATATATATATATATATATATATATATATATATATATAAAATATATTATTTTTAAATGAAAAGCAATCATTTATTGTAATATTAACTGCATCATCATTGATGATTAAAGTACAATAATATTTATTTTTATTTTGATTATTGTTTTTATATTAAAATTTCAATTTTAAATTTATACACATATTTTGAACAAAAAACATATCATGGACTTAAAAGGACATCACTCAATCACATTAATATGTTTTTAAAACACCACATTGTTGTTAATATAAGTATTCAGATAATGCATGTGATTCTAAATAACTACATCATATAGTCCTGTTATCTATTTTTTTTTTATTTAATGATTCAGATAGATCATGCAATTTTAATCAACTTTATAATTTACTTTGATTATCAATTTTTCAATGTTCTCTTCTTATTTTAGGTTCAGCACCATGGATAGTGTTTGCTTATTGGAGGCTGACATTTAACGGCCAATAAGCAATCATAACCCTGCTTCCCAACCAAAAAAGCTGCCATCTCCTATGCATCACATTCCTGCTTGTTAAATAAAGATAGCAAGAGAAATATGAAAAATTTATAATAGGAGTAAAATATAAAGTTAATAAAAATTGCATGCTCTATCGGAATCTTTAAAGAAAAACATTGTGTTTAGTGTCCTTTTAATGTAAAGTTGATTTACATTATAGAAAGAATTGAATTTTAGATAACACTAAACATTAATTTAAACATCATCAGTATCTAATAATCTAAGCATGCAGAGCAATGTAATTAGACAAAAATGTTAGTTTTTATTAAAAAAATTATGCAGAACTATGTTAGTTGATTAACATTTTAGTATATAAAAATAAAAAGCATGCAGAACAATGTTAACTTTTTGACATAGAATTGTCTCCCAATCCATTGAAAGGATTACAGCAAATGAGTGTAAACACACAGGCCTAGATTTGGAGTTTGGCGGTAGCCGTGAAAACCAGCGTTAGAGGCTCCTAACGCTGGTTTTAGGCTACCACCGGTATTTGGAGTCAGTCATTAAAGGGTCTAACGCTCACTTTTCAGCTGCGACTTTTCCATACCGCAGATCCCCTTACGTCAATTGCGTATCCTATCTTTTCAATGGGATCTTTCTAACTCCGGTATTTAGAGTCGTGTCTGAAGTGAGCGTTAGAAATCTAACGCCAAAACTCCAGCCGCAGAAAAAAGTTGTTTTTTCTGGGCTAACGCCGGTTTATAAAGCTCTTAACTACTGTGCTCTAAAGTACACTAACACCCATAAACTACCTATGTACCCCTAAACCGAGGTCCCCCCACATCGCCGCCACTCTATTAAATTTTTTTAACCCCTAATCTGCCGACCGCCACCTACGCTATACTTATGTACCCCTAATCTGCTGCCCCTAACACCGCCGACCCCTTTATTATATTTAATAACCCCTAACCTGCCCCCCACAACGTCGCAGCCAGCTACCTACAATAATTAACCCCTAATCTGCCGACCGCAAAGAGCCGCCACCTACATTATAGCTATGTACCCCTAATCTGCTGCCCCTAACACCGCCGACCCCTATATTATATTTATTAACCCCTAATCTGCACCCCTCAACGTCGCCTCCACCTGCCTACACTTATTAACCCCTAATCTGCCGAGCGGACCTGAGCGCTACTATAATAAAGTTATTAACCCCTAATCCGCCTCACTAACCCTATAATAAATAGTATTAACCCCTAATCTGCCCTCCCTAACATCGCCGACACCTAACTTCAATTATTAACCCCTAATCTGCTGACTGGAGCTCACCGCTATTCTAATAAATGTATTAACCCCTAAAGCTAAGTCTAACCCTAACACTAATACCCCCCTAAATTAAATATAATTTTAATCTAACGAAATTAATTAACTCTTATTAAATAAATTATTCCTATTTAAAGCTAAATACTTACCTGTAAAATAAACCCTAATATAGCTACAATATAAATTATAATTATATTATAGCTATTTTAGGATTTATATTTATTTTACAGGTAACTTTGTATTTATTTTAACCAGGTACAATAGCTATTAAATAGTTAAGAACTATTTAATAGCTAAAATAGTTAAAATAATTACAAATATACTTGTAAAATAAATCCTAACCTAAGTTACAATTAAACCTAACACTACACTATCAATAAATTAAATAAAATACCTATAATTATCTACAATTAAACCTAACACTACACTATCAATAAATAAATGAAATACAATTCCTACAAATAAATACAATGAAATAAACTAACTAAAGTACAAAAAATAAAAAAGAACTAAGTTACAAAAAATAAAAAAATATTTACAAACATAAGGAAAATCTTACAACAAGTTTAAACTAATTACACCTACTCTAAGCCCCCTAATAAAATAACAAAGCCCCCCAAAATAAAAAAAATGCCCTACCCTATTCTAAATTACTAAAGTTCAAAGCTCTTTTACCTTACCAGCCCTGAACAGGGCCCTTTGCGGGGCATGCCCCAAGAAGTTCAGCTCTTTTGCCTGTAAAAAAAAACATACAATACCCCCCCCCCAACATTACAACCCACCACCCACATACCCCTAATCTAACCCAAACCCCCCTTAAATAAGCATAACACTAAGCCCCTGAAGATCAGCCTACCTTGTCTTCACCATACCAGGTTCACCGATCCGTCCTGGCTCCAAAATCTTCATCCAACCCAAGCGGGGGCTGGCGATACATCATCCAGCGGCTGAAGAGGTCCAGAAGAGGCTCCAAAGTCTTCATCCTATCCGGGAAGAAGAGTAGATCCGGACCAGCAACCATCATCTTCCAAGCGGCATCTTCTATCTTCATCCAATGAGGACCGGCTCCATCCTGAAGACCTCCACCGCGGACCCATCTTCATCCGGCGATGTCCAACTGAAGAATGACGGTTCCTTTAAGGGACGTCATCCAAGATGGCGTCCCTCGAATTCCGATTGGCTGATAGGATTCTATCAGCCAATCGGAATTAAGGTAGGAATCTTCTGATTGGCTGAACAATCAGATTGAGCTCGCATTCTATTGGCTGATTGGATAATGTTGGGGGGGGTATTGTATGTTTTTTTTTACAGGCAAAAGAGCTGAACTTCTTGGGGCATGCCCCCCAAAGGGCCCTGTTCAGGGCTGGAAAGGTAAAAGAGCTTTGAACTTTAGTAATTTAGAATAGGGTAGGGCATTTTTTATTTTGGGGAGCTTTGTTATTTTATTAGGGGGCTTAGAGTAGGTGTAATTAGTTTAAAATTGTTGTAAGATTTTCCTTATGTTTGTAAATATTTTTTTATTTTTTGTAACAGTTCTTTTTTATTTTTTGTACTTTAGTTAGTTTATTTCATTGTAGTTATTTGTAGATATTGTATTTAATTAATGTATTGATAGTGTAGTGTTAGGTTTAATTGTAGGTAATTGTAGGTATTTTATTTAATTTATTTATTGATAGTGTAGTGTTAGGTTTAATTGTAACTTAGGTTAGGATTTATTTTACAGGTAATTTTGTTATTATTTTAACTAGGTAACTATTAAATAGTTATTAACTATTTAATAGCTATTGTACCTGGTTAAAATAATTACAAAGTTACCTGTAAAATAAATATTAATCCTAAAATAGCTATAATATAATTATAATTTATAGTGTAGCTATATTAGGATTTATTTTACAGGTAAGTATTTAGCTTTAAATAGGAATAATTTATTTAATAAGAGATAATTAATTTCGTTAGATGTAAATTATATTTAACTTAGGGGGGTGTTAGTGTTAGGGTTAGACTTAGCTTTAGGGGTTAATACATTTATTAGAATAGCGGTGAGCTCTAGTCGGCAGATTAGGGGTTAATGTTTGAAGTTAGGTGTCGGCGATGTTAGGGAGGGCTGATTAGGGGTTAAAACTATTTATTATAGGGTTAGTGAGGCGGATTAGGGGTTAATAACTTTATAATAATAGCGGTGCGGTCCGCTCGGCAGATTAGGGGTTAATAAGTGTAGTTAGGTGGAGGCGACGTTGTGGGGGGCAGATTAGGGGTTAATAAATATAATATAGGGGTCGGCGGTGTTAGGGGCAGCAGATTAGGGGTACATAGGGATAATGTAAGTAGCGACGGTTTACGGAGCGGCAGATTAGGGGTTAATAATAATATACAGGGGTCAGCGATAGCGGGGGCGGCAGAATAGGGGTTAATAAGTGTAAGGTTAGAGGTGTTTAGACTCGGGGTACATGTTAGAGTGTTAGGTGCAGACGTAGGAAGTGTTTCCCCATAGGAAACAATGGGGCTGCGTTAGGAGCTGAACGCGGCTTTTTTGCAGGTGTTTTTTTTTCAGCTCAAACAGCCCCATTGTTTCCTATGGGGGAATCGTGCACGAGCACGTTTTTGAGGCTGGCCGCGTCCGTAAGCAACTCTGGTATCGAGAGTTGCAGTGGCGTTAAATATGCTCTACGCTCCTTTTTTGGAGCCTAACGCAGCCATTCTGTGGACTCTCAATACCAGAGTTATTTTAAAGGTGCGGTCAGAAAAAAGCCAGCGTTAGCTACGCGGGTCGTTACAGACAAAACTCTAAATCTAGCCGACAGACAGGTAACGGTTAGATAACCTGTAATGTTTGAGCTGTCAATTATAAAAAAAAAATTGTATTTGTACGTTTCTGGATCTATTTTGTATCATTGTACCGTAGATATTACCATGGAAGACCAAGAATATATGGCTTAAATTGATACAACTTCCCACTACAAGTGTCCAATTAGATGAAGAGATGAGTTCAGAAATTAGTGAGCCAACAATTGAACTTTCAGGAAAAATAATGGAAGATAAAGGTAGGTTTTATACTCATTTGTTATCAAATAATATATTTTGCTTTATTATTTTTTTAAAAAAATTATCAAATCATTGTATATTTCTAGGATTTGGGTCTGGTGAAACATTTATAGGAATGGACAAAAAACAATAAATTGATTGATATAGAGAATACACCAGCAGGAGATATTGTGTTTATATTGATTCTAATCTTCAATAATAATTTTAGATAAGTAATGATAAATAATCATCTTATATTAATAAATATATATATATTTTTTTCAATCTACAGTTGTATCATCAATATTAACTACTGAAACTGAAGATAAAAGAACTCAGAATTGTCTTAAAGATAATTTTAAAAACAAACTGGGTAAAATTAGGGCAAGTTTGGGGATGTTATTGGAGCAAGAAGATTTCCTTTACAAAAGATATGTTATTTGATTTGATACTGTGATTCCCAAAATTAACAATCATTGTTCTCTAATTTTCACATTTAAAAAAAATGGGACTCATTTTGTATTTCTTTTAACAACAAACACCTTTTAAAAAAAAATTGTTTACTTTTTTCATGAATAAAAGAAGGTTATTGGTAATACATTTTGTATTTATTTGTTAACAAATTTTCAAAAACCAATTATTTAAAAAAATACAAAAAAAATTCAATAACAAAAAATAAATAACATTATAAAACTATAATATACTGTATGTAAACATGAATATGGATTAAAAAAACATAAATGAGAACCTTAGAATTATTTAGCAAAGAAAATCCAACAAATTGTTTATTGCAGCCTTGGTCTTTTTGGGTCTGTTAGACCCTATCTGTCCCTTATAATTAATACAAGGGATTGAAGTGTCCTTTCAGTTAGGCTTATTGATCTATTTATTTGCTGGGTTTTTTCTTCATTCATCTGCCTCTGCCACTGAAACATCTCTCTTTGAAGATTTAATTTCTGCCTTTCAATCCCCACTTTCTCCTTTTCAATTTCTATATTTTTTTATAGATGGCTGCCCAACGGTCAATATTACTTGTAAGCACATTTTGCATCTCCCTGTGGTCCTCTCTATATTGCCTGGCAAGTGACAACATTTCATTTAAGCCCACATCACCCAATAGTCTACCATCAGGTTGATTAGCAATATTCTGATCTCCTGATTCTGGTGGTGGTGGTGCTGGTTCTTCCACTTGGTCATCCTGATTCTCTGGGGTATGGATTTCAAATTGTTGGGCATCTCCAAATTCTTCCAGTTAATAAGGAGTCTCACTGCCATCCTGATGGCCTGTGTTCTCTGGGGAATTTGGATTTTCCTCTCATATTGGTACGAGATTGATGGTTATCTCCCTTGAAGAGTTTTCTTCTTCTATAGCAAAAGATTAAAAATTAAAAAAATAAATTTCTGAAATACATCCAAAGATAATTAATAGATAAAAGTGAAAGAAAAACATTAATATAGTCATCTAAAAAAATAGAAATTAAAATAGTGTGTGAGTTTAAAAAAAAGGGAGAATAGAGAAAAATTTGAATCAAGAAAATATCATTAATACATACCAACAAAAAAAGTTTAATGGCTGGTCAAGTTGTCAAACAACCATCCCAAATCTGCTTAAGAAATTATAAAATAACAATTTATTAGACAATGTTGTTTTGAAATAAAGTGAAAATATTAAAATGCATAAGAATGTTTTGAAAATTAATGTTAAAAAAATAATGGTAAAGTACAAGAAGACTCCTGCAAACCTCCAAGCATTATATAAAAACATAAACCCTTTATTTAAGACAGTCACATATAAAATCAAGAAGTTATCTCACCTTCCTGCTGAGATAACCTCTTGATTTTATATGTGACTGTCTTAAAGAAAGGATTTACGTTTTTATATAGCGCTTGGAGGTTTGCCGGAGTCTTCTTGTACTTTACCATGATTTATCTTTACTCGGCTTGAACCTCGGCGCTTCAGCTGGCAGCAGTGTGAACACCAATGTCTATCAGGACTCAGATGACGTCATGTCAGACCGGGATGTGGTAGAAGGAGAGCGCTCGAAGGTAGCAGTGTGTTAGCACGGAGGCCGTGAACGAGGTGCCATTGAACTAGGCTTGTTGTCGAGATGGTGTGCACACAAGTAAGAGGTTCCGATGAGCGGATATCACTACAACAAGCTGATTGAGGGTAAGAACTTTTTTGTTAAATACTTATCCGGCTGCTGTGAGTGTGTTCCTCTTCAATTATCTACTTTATGTATGGAATGTAGAACACTCAGGATATATTTTTCATCTGATTAAGATGCCTTGTAGCCACATATAGGAGACTGTATGCTTTATATAAATAAAGAATACATTTTGAATTTACTCTGAAAATATTTCCAAACTCAGCCCAATGATGACATCATTATATGTCCTTCATATGTCATCCTGTCTTTAAAGGATACAGTATTTGAAAAAATGAATTGATATCAATGCTTTCATTGGTCTAAACTTAGAAGTAATTTACAAATATCATGAAACCATAATTATAGTAATCTAAGTTTTTGGGTTTGACAGAAGACATAACAAATGCTTGCAAATGATATTTAATTCTTCAATGGCCACCAAAGTAAACATTTTTATTTTATGTTTCAGATACAGCATTCAAGTTTTAAAATTTATCTCATTTTATATACTCATCAGTTTTTAAAAATTATATTTATATATATTTAAAAAACAAACAAACAATAATGTAAGTTAAAATGATGGTTCTTTCATGATCATTGAATAAATGCAAACATTTTTTAGGAAGTGTTGTAAATTGTGATGAACCAAATATTGGGTGTCTAATTCTATTAGATGCAATATTTTTTAAATACAGATAACAATATAATAAGGGATTAATATAAAATTAATAATAATTTTTAAATTTAAATTCAATTGAATGCTCTTTTTGAATCAATATCGAAAACAATTATGTTTACTATCAATTCAATGTATGTTCTAAAAGTAAAGTACAATAAACATTATATAAATCTTTGGTTTATTCTGAAAAAAAAAAATATTTTAACCCTTTGAGTGCTAATGACGGCTCTGAGCTGTTGCAAATTTTCTGAGTCAGGTGTTGACGACGGCTCAGAGCCGTCGCTAGCACTAACCCACCTTGAGGGCATCCTGGGGGCTCCCACTGACTCCCACCCTGGCGATCTGGCCTGTATAGTGACAGGCATTGTCAGGGCTTCCTGTTTTGCATAGTGACATCACACACAATGACGTGATGATGTCACCTGCAACTTTATTAAAAAATTACAATGTACACCCAAACACATTTATACGCGCAGTCAGGGCTATTTACTCAACACCCACAGCTAGAGTTAAAGGAGTAGGCTTTAGATCTGACACGATCCAAATTACTAACGGCACCAGGCAGGGCTGTCCACTCTCGCCCCTTATCTTCGCACTGGCAATCGAACCTTTGGCTCAAGCGATCAGACTTCATCCACATATTACAGGAGCACAATTAACCTCATCATCTCATTTCATCTCCTTATACGCAGATGACATAACTCTATTCCTTACTTCACCAAGTACATCTCTCCCAGCTTTATTTAAACTCATTGATGACTTTGGACGATTATCTTATTACAAATTGATCATTAATAAAACAGAGGCTCTATATTTAAACATCCCCCCTCAGGAACTTTCCCTTTTACAAAAAAAGTTCTGTTTCCAATGGAACTCTCATACAATAAAAGTTTTAGGCACATATTTAAGCCCCAACCCAGAGATCACAATATCTAAAAACTATACAGAGAGACTTACGGAATTCCGGAACCTTCTTCTTACTTGGGAATTCAGAGAGGTCTCATGGACAGGAAGAATTGCCGCTATAAAGATGTCCTTCATACCCAAGCTCACTTATTTATTCAGGTGCATTCCATACAACATCCCCAGACCTTTATTAAACAGACTACAGAGCCTCATAACTAGCTATATATGGAAAAACCATAGACCTCGGACCTCTAACACTACACTACAGAGACCAATCACACACGGGGGCTTAGCCCTACCCAATATCATCCTCTATTACAACGCTGCCAGGTTGTCACACATACTCAGCTGGTCAATTACATCTGATTACCCACGTTGGGTAGATACTGAACTGATTGCCCTACCCCCAGGGGTCACACTATGTGATTTACCATGGATCCCCACCCATTACAGAGGAAAACTGGATACCTTACCACCAATTATTTTAGAAGCCCTAAATTTTTAATATTCTGTCAGACACAGCCCAGATTTAGCTCCCCACCCCTCTCCTGCTTTTACCTTAACCGGAGCCCTTTACTGTCTTCCGGACTCACACGTGAAGTCCTGGAAAAATTTACAACCAGTTCTAGTTACGGACTTTTACGATCAAGGTAAATGGGTCACACACTCGCAATTCTGTCTGAAATATGACATTCCTATCTTTTTACAATTCAAGGCTTTCCGACTCAGCACTTGGCTGAAATCTTGGGGTTTCCCCAAACAAGATTTGAGATCCCATTCTAAATGGGAGACGAAATGGTTACAGGGACAAAGTCTTAAACACGCCTTATCCTTCCATTATAATATCATTCTTGAACCTACCACCCTTCACAAAATTTCAAAACACAAGGCCTGGGAGAGAGAGATAGGCTTTGTAGCAGACATTGATACATGGCACACACGGATACTCATAACCAAAAAACTCCTCCACTGTGCCACACTGTGGGAACTACAATATAAGATTATAGTACAATGGCACTTAGTACCCTCTGCATTACACAGAATCTACAACACTCAATCCCCCAGATGCTGACGAGGATGTGGACAGACAGGTACCCCACTGCATATCTGGTGGTCTTGCCCCAAGATACGCCCCCTCTGGAGATGGCTTCTCCACATCCTCAATCTCCTACATATTGAACTGCCTTTCAAACCAGAGATAGCCTTATTCCATATCCACTTCCCTGCCTTAACAAAAGCTAGAGAAGAACTAGCAATTTATTGTCTCATGGCCACAAAACTGGCTATTGCCCGAGCTTGGAAAAACGAGGACCCTCCACCTACATCACAGATTCTCACCATCATTCTGCATATTAAACAGATGGAATTATATTCCCACAGATCTCTAGACAAAACTGCCTTCTATTATGAAGTTTGGTTACCTTGGATGGAGCACTTTTCGGACTAAAAAGTACTTCTCTATTTAAAATCTAAGCGCCCTATCTTAATTCCCCTCCCCCCCCCCTTTTTTTTCTCCTCTCTCTCTTCCCCCTCCCCCTCCCATCAGTAACAAATGTAATAATTGTAAGGACTCTCTCCGGATAATTACCATGTTTATAACGGTTTCCTCTATCCCTCTTATTTCCTTATGTCTTTTTTTTTTTTATATTTGTCTTTATTATCCAATTCAGCATACAATTCCAATAACAAAAATAAAGAGAATAAGGAACATCAATAAAGAAAAAAAAAAAAAAGAAAAACCTTGACGATCCTTATAAATGCATTACAATCAATACAATTGTTAACAGTATTACAATATATTGAATAACCTTGCATACATTAATTCCATTACTCCACATTAATCCGTTCATTTATAATCATAAATCTTATTCCATTAACTAAACCTGCATTTATGGGATCATAATGCTAGGCCCTTAATTGCCTATTGAATTGGAAAATTTCTAATAACCTAAAAAAGGAGAGAGAGAGAGAAGAAAGAAAAAAAAAGAAAAAAAAAAAAAAAAAAGACCCCACTCTCGTCCCCTCTCTCCCACTCTACCTTGTTAATGCCGGATAGTCTTTATTGGCTATCGCCTGTTCCATATAAATTGTCCCCCAAAACGGGGCAATTATCTGTCTCTGTATAGTTTCTGGAAAACTAACTATTATACTCTCCCATTTATGGAAAAATTTCTTAATTTGAGCCTCAGAATTAACTGACGTATCAATTTGTTCCATTATTATTTGATTTTGTATTTTATGCATAAACTCTTGCAGGCTTGGGGCTTTTTTAGATTTCCTATGTTTCAAAAATAAAAGCCGTCCTGTAACAATTATGATATTCAATTGGCGGGTATTTTTTATAAATTGCTTCTTCTTGGTTAATAAAAAAGAAAACGTTCTTAGCTGATATTTGAAATTTACACTGATTAATTTTGCTAACCCAATTACCTATTTTATACCAAAACTTTTTGATTTTATGACAATGCCAGAAGCAATGCTCCAGGTCTGCCCTGTTGTTCTTGCATTTTTGGCAGGATACAGAAGATCTATCCCACTTTGACTTCAGATATGGAGTGATATATGTTCTATTAATAAATTTAGTGTGTGTTTCCCTCCAGGAGGAGGAAACGGTTGCTTTATCTAGAAGGTTGTAACTTTCCTGGATTCTTTCGGGCGATATCTGCCAGCTTTCTGCTGTTCTTTGTAAGATAATATACCCATTAGTATAGGTAATCAATCTATAAAAAGTTGAGATACTATATCTACCTGCCTTAAACAGGAGGCTAACCCTGAATTATTTTGCAAGATCTCTTGTACATAGTGCCTAATCTGTAGGTAGGCGTAAAATTCTTTGTTTGTTATCTGAAAATCTTGCTTAATTTTAGTAAAAGTCTTACAAGCCCTGGCTTCGTTGTCTATAAGCTGTTGTACAGTATTAATCCCTCTTTGGGCCCAATTTTTAAAAATACTGGACTCCAATGCTGGCACAGAATTCGGATTTCCCAAAATGGGGAGATAGGTAGAAAGTAAGACATTAACATCTAAAATCTGCAGTATTTTCTGCCACGCCAAGATTACAATCTGAATAGTAGGCAAAGATTTAATTTTCTGAGGACATTTATCTTTAGTTGTGTGAAGGAGAACACTAAGAGAGTATGGATATGCTAAGGCTCTCTCAAGAGGTAGGGCAGCATAATAGTCAGATTCAGTTAACCAGTCTAGGGCCACCTTTCCAATACAGACTAAGTTATATAACTCTATATCCGGTAGCGCTAGACCTCCTTCTGTTCTAGATAGCGTAAGCTTTTTATACGATATTGCTCTTCTTTTTTCCCCCCATAAAAATTGTATGCATCCTTGCTTAAATCTTTTAATATCTTGTTTTTTAATTATTATTGGGAGATTTTGCATGAGATACAACAATTTGGGAAATAATAACATTTTAATTAAGTTAATTTTACCTGTCAGAGTAAGTTTAAATTTAGCCCACTTTTCCATATAGTATTTAATGTTAAGGAAAATTGGAGGATAATTAAGATCGTACCAATCTTCAGATTTGATAGACAGCTTAATGCCCAGGTAGGAAAATGGTCTTTTGCTTCTTTAAATGGAAGAGATTGTAACGATTCCTTATTTTTACTTAACCAATAAATTTCAGATTTTAACGAATTAATTTTATAGTCAGAGAAAAGCCCGAAGTCTCTTAGAATTTGATTTAAAATTGGTATATTTTTTTTTGAGTTGGATAATAAGACTAATAAATCATCCACATACTGTATAATAGCGTTGTTATCTTTCGTTTGCCTATTTTAATCCCCTCCAGTTCTTTCCTTAGTTGGATAGTCAGTGGCTCAAGCGCTAAATTAAACAGATATGGGGACAGTGGGCATCCCTGTCTTGAGCCCTTATAAAGGGGGAAATAATCTGTAAGGGTCTCACTAATCATGACAGCGGCTGAAGATGTTTGATAAATTAATTTAACAAAATGAGAGAAAGGGCCTTCGACTCCATATTTTGCCAGTGCTGTAAATAAATGGTCCCACGTTATGGAGTCGAAGGCCTTCTCTGCATCAATTGATACTATTGCTGAGTCTAAGGTGCAGCGTTTCCCATCTACTTGTTTTGGTATAGATTTAGAACTAGCTGAATTTTGCGTAGATTACGTAAGGAATTTCTACCTGACATAAAACCTACCTGGTCTTTGTGAATAAGTGAACCAATAACCTGTTTAAGTCTGTGCTCAACTATAGACATCAAAATTTTATAATCACTATTTAATAGTGATATTGGTCTATATGATCCGGTTTCTTCTGCATTCTTATTTTTTTTAAGTATCAGGGTTATAAGTGATGCAGCAAAATATTTTGAACATGAATTGTTTTTAATAAAATATTGATTAAATAAAGAAACTAGTAATGGCGCAATATTTCCTTATGTCTTACACAGCAAAGTACAGCTGTTACGGTACTCAATTTCTAATGGATTAAAAAAAAAAAACATTGGGACTTCTGGTTCTACCTTATATCTAAACAAAGAGTGTAAATCTGCATTACTGTTGGCATGTTCATAATTTATACCTTGTATTTCCTCCTGATAACATAATGTTGTATATTTGAACCAAACTCTCAATAAAAAATGTTATTTAAAAAAAAAAAAAAAAAATTACAATGTACAATGTAGGGAAATGGGGGCATGCTGCTTAGAAGCCTGTATTTCAGACATCTAAGCAGCTACAGACCCCCAAGCCCCACCGTTTGAAAGGTAATCGCCTAACCTTTCCAATGGTATAAGTCTTGGGGAGCTGGGGAAAAAAATCAAAAATAAATATATTTAAAAACTATTTTTTTTTTTTATTTTTTTTTAAAAAGCTCAAATTCAGCTTAGCACCCAGGTGGGAAATGGCCTAGCACTCAAAGGGTTAATATCAATGCATCGGAATAATGCTACAGAAAAAATATATGATTTTTTACTAAATAATGGTTGATTTACCCGTTCCAACACCAGTATCTGGAGTGCTGGTCCTTATATCTGGGAGTGTATCTGCAGAGGAAGAACTGTGTGTGACAGTTGATATAGACCTTATAAATTGACCATGAGCTGCACTTGTTGATGGTCTCGAAACAGCTGCTGATGATCGTGAAGTAACTGTATTGGGTGTTTCAGTGGTTTGCGATGGAGGTGTACCTTTAAAAATACAATTAAAAAAAGTAGTACTGCGACTACTATGACGTTTGTGACACCTTGCAGGTCACGTGTTAATTAATTGTTAATTAGCCATACAATTCTCCAGACATTTAAGTACATTAGATTAGTCGCGGCGAGCAAGGCGTCAAATGTATCAATGCTCGCGGTGGGCTAGATGTGTCTATTTCAGAGTGGTTTTTTTGTACATAGTGACAGTGGACACCATTTCGCTCACGCCAAGTAACAGCGAGTTTATCCGTGTCTACAATGTCGGATTAATTGACTGCTTAGTACATGGTGCCCTTGTTTTGAATTTCAAATGAGTATCAGATTTCTTTCAGAAAATCTTTAAATGTAGATCTATTTACACTAACACAGCATCATGTGATTGAAATAAGCAAATCACTAAATGCACATACCTATATTCTTCTTGCACATGCTCTTTAGAAGTTGGTGCCTCAGAAAGTGTGAATATAAAAATATTGTACTTATTTTAAATATTGGAAGTGAAAAAGGACATGAAATCCAATTGATTTCTTTCATGATTTAAAGGGATACTAAACCCAAATTTTTCCTTTCATGATTCAGATAGAGTATGCATTTTTAAGCAACCTTCTAATTAACTCTATTATCAATTTTTCTTCGTTCTCTTGCTATCTTTATTTGAAAAAGAAGGCATTTAAGCTAAGGAGCCAGACAATTTTTGGTTCAGGACGATGGACAGTGCTTGTTTATTGGTGACTCCTTGCTATGGCCGTTGACATAGATGCAGGCGGTTGTTCAGAGCGTGAAGCGATGATGTCATCGCCACACGCTTTCTCTCTTTTCTGGATGCCACTCCTGCTTATACCTGTGTGTCTTCCTTGGCACCAATATGTGCCTATGTAAGTACTCCATTGACCTTACATCACTGCCCAAGTATAGGTCTTACTGTGTGTGCTATTATCTGGACTGTTATTACATTACTGAACTTTGCCTGTCTGACTACTCTGCTTGCGTAACCCCTAAAGTACTGGATTGCCACAACATTGCTGAACTTTGCCTGTCTGACTAATCTGCTTTTTACACGGTATTATATAATTATTATGTATATTTTTACACCTTATATATACTCATTAATAATATGAGTTATTATCTATCACGGAGCTATTGACCTAACTAGGTTTTTTCTAGTTTGCACTTATCACACACTGATATTTACATATTATCTATAATAGTGCTTTGTCACATTCACTTACCTAGACTCATAAATATCACAATCTTTATTCACACTGGTTCTACCGGTATCACTTTAATCTCTCACTGTAGCCGGTTAGACCCCCTAAGTATACACACACTCTGTATATCTAATCCAAATCTTTACCTCATACGAGCATTAGTAAGGATTATATGATCGATACAACAACATCATTCATTCTTTATTCACAAATCCACACGCATAAGATGAGTGCTTTATATTAGCTATAACTCAAGGGTCGTTTATTTATATTCCACTAATTATTTCCCTCACATGTAGTATCTGGTTCTCAATAATCTATTTAGGTTCATACATTAGTTCATTTATATAGAGTCCTAGCACTACAATAGTTAACATTTTTCATAGGAATTTTCACAAAGTGCTATACCCGGCCCACAAAAGCTAATCCCTATTTTGATTGGGCCATTGATTTACGTCACACAAACAGGAAAGAATATTTTAACGAGTATAGTCTAAACCGCCTACAATGGCGAACATAACTGCGTGATTTGGTTTTTAGACACCCGCCCCCCTGGTTCAGCGCATATGATAGGAGGGAGGTTTCCAACATAGTTTACGCCACAAGATCTTTTGAGTCATTACAAAATATCACATTGATGTTCCCATTATGTGTAATTGGGTTTCAGATACCTGCCCCCCTAGCACATCGCATATGATAGGAGGGAGGTTTATAACGTAGATCACGTGACAAGATAATCCGAGCCGTTACAAAATATCACATTGAGGTTACCATTATGTATCTTAGGATTTCGAACATCAATCCGCTTAGAAAGTAAAAGTTTTTAATTCACGTAGCTATATGCACTTTTATCCTGAACCTGCTGAGAGTATCACACATTTAGATATCAATAGTGCAAGGCTTGAGCGAAGACTTACAATCACTATATTAGCTCTTACACATGGTGTTACTCACAATTTACCGGGAAGGGCTAGACTCCCAAGATGATCTGTGTATATGAGGTAGTGTGCTTAAGATCTGTTATATTGTTAATCAAATATATCAAATCTGTTTTGTTGTTTATTTATATGCCAGATATTTTTTATTTGTAATATTTTAACTCGTCATTGACCATAGTCACATCAAAAGGTTTTTTGAGTTGCAATATTGATTATTGGTGTTTTTTCTAAATGATGTAAATTATGTTCATATATCAACAGATTAGAGTTTTTGTAAGTTTATGTGTTTATATATATTTTTTTACACTATCTGTGATCCCAATTGTTGATTTATGTTACTATACCAACTAATTATACACAGGTGCAGGCATCTAAATGCCTTAATTGCCTGGCCTATCAAATTGCTGATCAACCATTCATATCCTGTTATATAGCAAGTATTTTTTAAATATGTTATTTTTAGCCTGATGAAACAGCTCATAGTAAGCTGAGAAACGCGTCACAATTTTATTAAAGTTTTTTATAATATACACTTGCTACTTTTTTGGTGTATTTTATCGATTATACTTGCTGGGATTTTGGAAACCATTTTTCTGGGACTTTTGTTGATTCTGCCTGGAGTTATCAGTCTACTGGGCAGCTGTAAGGTCCCAGACCGCTGTTAGTGCACCTGAAGGTGCATCGGATCCTGTAAGTTTAACTTTCAATTACTCCTTGCTCTGTGTCCAACGTTACTGGGCTATGTCTGTGTATCATCTCTTCACCCAGGCACTCCACTACAGGCCTTCCTAAGGATCTATGACTGGAAGTTTGTTGTAGCTTATCAGTGAGCTGGATCACTGTGAGGTTCCAGTCTGCACCATTAGCACCATGGGGTGCGCCTTGTTTGTGAGTATACACTTGTATCTGCTTGATCTGACCTATTGCTTTGGTGGTACTAGGCCATGTTGGCACCTCTGTTTCTCTTTTTCTTCAGTTACCAATACTACAGGATGACCGTCCTATGACTGAGAGCTGCCTCTTCATCTTTGGATATACCTTTTTTGGATTTATATCTACCACTGGATTTATGGACTTGGTTTGGTTATTTGTGATATCAATAATTTAGAAATATTGGCTATCCTATTTTTGTTGTTACTATATCCTACTGCCATTGTATTTTGGTTTATAAGGAGGCGCCCCCTAAGGGTGTGGTACACGTTGGTGTATACCACACTCTCACTACTCTTTTATAGACCTCTGCCTGTCTGACTACTCTGCTTGCTTAAGCCTTAAAGTACTGGATTTCCATATTGTTGCTTAACTTTGCCTGTCTGACCACACTGCCTGCTTAACCCCTGAACTATTGGATTGCTTTACTGTTACCGAACTCTGCCTGCCTGACCATTCTATTGGAACTGTTATATTACTGGATTTCCTTTGTTGCTGACTCCTGCCTGTTTCCGGTCCTTCTATTGGTTTATCCCTGAACTGCCATACTGCTGGATTTCCTTCCTGTTGCCGCTAAAGACTACCCTGCCTACTGTGAGTACTGATTCCTCAATTTACAAACTTTCTCAGCTCTGGGATATTTCCTATCATTTCAGCTTGACGCCGGGATAAGAAGACTACTGACCAAGTTTGGTCTGATAGAGGAATATCCCACGAGCATTACAGTTTGTGTTTGTGAACCTGGGTTATGCTTGCTTATTGTTGGGTAAAGGTCAGCCTCCAATAAGCAAGGGCTATCCATGGTGATGAACCTAAAATGTGCTGGCTGCTTAGATTTACATTAATGATTTTCAAATAAAGATATCAAGAGAAAAATTATAATATTTGTAAATAAGAAATTTAACGAAAATTGCATGCTCTATACAAATAATTAAAGAAAACATTTTAGGTTCAGTGTCCCTTTAAAGGGACAGTCTAGGCCAAAATAAACTTTCATGATTCAGATAGAGCATGTCATTTTAAACAATTTTCCAATTTACTTTTATCACCAATTTTGCTTTGTTCTCTTGGTATTCTTAGTTGAAAGCTTAACCTAGGAGGTTCATATGCTAATTTCTTAGACCTTGAAGCCCACTTCTTTCAGATTGCATTTTAACAGTTTTTCACCTCTAGAGGGTGTTAGTTCACATATTTCATATAGATCACACTGTGCTCGTGCACGTGAAGTTATCTGGGAGCTGGCACTGATTGGCTAGACTGCAAGTCTGTCACAAGAACTGAAAAAAGGGGCAGTTTGCAGAGGCTTAGATACAAGATAATCACAGAGGTTAAAAGTATATTATTATAACTGTGCTGGTTATGCAAAACTGGGAAATGGGTAATAAAGGGATTATCTATCTTTTAAAACAATAAAAATTCTGGTGTAGACTGTCCCTTTAAGTAAAAAAAAAAACATTTTAAAAATATAAAATATTATATATATATTTATATATAATATAAATATAAATACTTACATTATTTTGAAAAAAATGGCCAATTTACTTTTATTAACAATTTTGAGTTAATCTATTTGTATTCTTAGCTGTAAGCTAAAAATTGGAAGGGCACATAGGAATATTTATAAGTACTTGAAGGCCACCTCTTATTACATTACATGAATTATTTGCTTTTCACAACAGGAGATAGCTACTTCATCTGAGCCATTTAAATAACATTGTGATCACGCCAGTGGCTTGTGGCAGACACTGCACTAATTGGCTTGAATGAAAGTTAATAGATAAGAAATAAAAAGCCATTTGATCAGGGGGCTGTCAGAATATGCTTAGATCAAAGTTAATCTCAGAGGTAAAAAATATATTAATATAAAAATTTTGGTTATGGAAAACTGGGGAATTATTAGTAGAGGAATTATCTATCGACTAGATTACGAGTTGTGCATTAGGGTAAAAAAGCAGCGTTAAGAGGTCCTAACGCTGCTTTTTTACGCCCGCTGGTATTACGAGTCTTGAAGGTTTAGGGTCACCGCACACTTCTTTGGCCTTACCACAAAACGACTTACGTAAACTTCGTAAAGTCTTTTTTCTATGGGACTTCCATAGCGTTATTATTACGAGTCTGTCCTGGGAGGCCAAAAAGTAAGCATACACCCTACCCTGTCAAGACTCCTAACGCATTTAAAAGTCAGTAGATAAGAGTTTTATCGTACAATGTTGTAGCATAAAACTCATAACTAAAGTGCTAAAAAGTACACTAACACCCATAAACTACCTTTTAACCCCTAAACCGAGGCCCTCCCGCATCGCAAATACTAAAATAAAAATTTTAACCCCTAATCTGCCGCTCCGGACACCGCCGCCACCTACATTATATGTATGAACCCCTAATCTGCTGACCCCAACATCGCCGACAAATACATTATATTTATTAACCCCTAATCTGCCGCCCCCAATGTCGTCACCACCTACCTACACTTATTAACCCCTAATCTGCCGCCCCAACGTCGCCGCCACTATAATAAACATATTAACCCCTAAACCGCCGCACTCCCGCCTCGCAAACATTAGTTAAATATTATTAACCCCTAATCTGCCATCTCTAACATCTCCGCCACCTACCTACATTTATTAACCCCTAATCTGCCGCCCCCAACGTCGCCGCCACTATATTAAAGTTATTAACCCCTAAACCTAAGTCTAACCCTAAACCTAACACCCCCTAACTTAAATATAATTTAAATAAATCTAAATAAATATTACTATCATTAACTAAATTATTCCTATTTAAAACTAAATGCTTACCTATAAAATAAACCCTAAGATAGCTACAATATAACTAATAGTTACATTGTAGCTATCTTAGGATTTATTTTTATTTTACAGGCAAGTTTGTATTTATTTTAAGTAGGTAGAATAGTTATTAAATAGTTATTGACTATTTAATAACTACCTAGTTAAAATAAAGACATTTTTACATGTAAAATAAAACCTAACCTAAGTTACACTAACACTACACTATAATTAAATAAATTAACTAAATTAAATACAATTACCTACATTAAATTAAATTAGCTAAAGTACAAGAAAAACAAACACTAAATTACAGAAAATAATAAACAAATTACAGAAATTTAAACTAATTACACCTAATCTAATAGCCCAATTAAAATAAAAAAGCCCCCCCAAAATAAATAAAAACCCTAGCCTAAACTAAACTACCAATAGCCCTTAAAAGGGCCTTTTGTGGGGCATTGCCCCAAAGTAATCAGCTCTTTTACCTGTAAAAAAAAATACAAACAACCACCCCAACAGTAAAACCCACCACCCACACAACCAACCCCCCAAATAAAATACTAGCTAAAAAAAATCTAAGCTCCCCATTGCCCTGAAAAGGGCATTTGGATGGACATTGCCCTTAAAAGGGCAGTTAGCTCTTTTGCCGCCCAAACCCTAATCTAAAAAATAAAACCCACCCAATACACCCTTAAAAAAAACACTAACCCCCTGAAGATCGACTTACCGGGAGACGTCTTCATCCAAGCCGGGCGAAGTGGTCCTCCAGACTGGACTGATTGGAACAGCCAATAGAATGCGAGCTCAATCCTAATGGCTGATTGGATCAGCCAATAGGATTGAACTTCAATCCTATTGGCTGATTGCATCAGCCAATAGGATTTTTTCTACCTTAATTCCTATTGGCTGATAGAATTCTATCAGCCAATCGGACTCTAAGGGACGCCATCTTGGATGATATCACTTAAATGTACCTTTATTCTGTTTAAGTTTTCGGATGAAGAGGATGCTCCGCTTCGGATGTCTTGAAGATGGACCCGCTCCACGCCAGATGGATGAAGATAGAAGATGCCGTCTAGATGAAGACTTCTGTCCGTCTGGAGGACCACTTCTGCCCAGCTTGAATGAAGACTTCTGCCCATTTGGAGGACCACTTCGCCCGGCTTGGATAAAGACGTCTCCCGGTAAGTCGGTCTTCAAGGGGTTAGTGTTAGGTTTTTTTAAGGGTATATTGGGTGGATTTTATTTTTTAGATTAGGGTTTGGGCAGCAAAAGAGCTAACTGCCCTTTTAAGGGCAATGCCCATCCAAATGCCCTTTTCAGGGCAATGGGGAGCTTAGGTTTTTTTAGCTAGTATTTTATTTGGGGGGTTGGTTGTGTGGGTGGTGGGTTTTACTGTTGGGGTGGTTGTTTGTATTTTTTTTTACAGGTAAAAGAGCTGATTACTTTGGGGCAATGCCCCGCAAAAGGCCCTTTTAAGGGCTATTGGTAGTTTAGTTTAGGCTAGGGTTTTTTTATTTTAGGAGGGCTTTTTTATTTTAATAGGGCTATTAGATTATGTGTAATTAGTTTAAATTTCTGTAATTTGTTTATTATTTTCTGTAATTTAGTGTTTGTTTGTTTTTTGTACTTTAGCTAATTTAATTGAATGTAGGTAATTGTATTTAATTTAGTTATTTTATTTAATTATAGTGTAGTGTTGTTAGGTGTTAGTGTAACTTAGGTTAGGTTTTATTTTACAGGTAAATTTGTCTTTATTTTAACTAGGTAGTTAGTAAATAGTTAATAACTATTTAGTAACTGTTAAAATAAATACAAACTTGCCTGTAAAATAAAAATAAATCCTAAAATAGCTACAATGTAACTATTAGTTATATTGTAGCTATCTTAGGGTTTATTTTATAGGTATTTAGTTTTAAATAGGAATAATTTAGTTAATAATAGTAATATTTATTTAGATTTATTTAAATTATATTTAAGTTAGGGGGGCTAGGGTTAGACTTAGGTTTAGGGGTTAATAACTTTAATATAGTGGCGGCGACGTTGGGGCGGCAGATTAGGGGTTAATAAATGTAGGTAGGTGGCGGCAATGTTAGGGACGGCAGATTAGGGGTTAATAATATTTAACTAATGTTTGCGAGGCGGGAGTGAGGCGGTTTAGGGGTTAATATGTTTATTATAGTGGCGGCGACGCTGGGGGCGGTAGATTAGGGGTTAATAAATGGGTAGGTGGTGGCGACATTAGGGCGGCAGATTAGGGGTTAATAAATATAATGTAGGTGTTGGCGATGTTGGGGGCAGCAGATTAGAGGTTCATAAATATAATGTAGGTGGCGGCGTAGCCCGGAGCGGCAGATTAGGGGTTAATAATTATAATGTAGGTGTCGGCGATGTCGGGGGCAGCAGATTAGGGGTTACTAAGTGTAAGATTAGGGGTGTTTAGACTCAGGGTTCATGTTAGGGTGTTAGGTGTAAACATAAATTTTATTTCCCCATAGCAATCAATGGGGCTGCGTTAGTGAGTTTTACGCTGCTTTTTTGCAGGTGTTAGACTTTTTCTCAGCTGGCTCTCCCCGTTGATTCCTATGGGGAAATCATGCACGAGCACGTTACACCAGCTCACCGCTGACTTAAGCAGCGTTGGTATTGGAGTGCGGTAATGAGTAAAATTTTGCTCAACGCTCACTTCTTGTCTTTTAACGACGGGTTTCTGAAAACTCGTAATACCAGCGCTGTAGGAAAGTGAGCGGTGAGAGAAAAGTGCTCACTAGCACCCCACAGCCTCTAACGCAAAACTCGTATTCTAGCCGTCTATTTTTTGGAGTTGGCTCTCCATTTAATATACTATTTAACTCTGTGATTACCTTGTATCTAAGCATATTATGAAAGCAAACATTGTCACATGTCCTTTTATTTATTATCTATTGACTTTGATTTCAGCCAATTAGCGAAATTTTGGAGAAAAGGCACAGCGTGATCACAATGTTATCTATAGGGCTCACATTACATAGGTCTCCCCTATATTGCAAAGCAAATACAAAAAAAGGTTAATGTGCGTCTTTCAAGGTCTTTTAAATTATCATATGAGCCTTCCTAGTGTAGCTTTCAAATACACTCTTGTATGCAGGAACAATACAGTAGATAATATAGTTAAAATTTATTTTAAATATTGGTGTCATACTTTTATACAAGAGAAAATTAGAGAACCAACGGCTAGATTACGAGTCTTGCGTTAGGCTTAAAAAGCAGCTTTGGCCGGTCCCAACGCTGCTTTTTAACGCCCGCTGGTATTACGAGTCTTGCAGGTACAGGTGTACCGCTCAGTTTTTTGGCCAGACTCGGAAATACCGCAAATCCACTTACATCAATTGCGTATCCTCTTTTTTCAATGGGACTTGCATAGTGCCGGTATTAAGAGTCTGACAAAAAGTGAGCGGTAGACCCTCTCTTGTCAAGACTGGCACCGCATTTTAAAGTCAGTAGTTAAGAGTTTTAACTAAAGTGCTAAAAAGTACACTAACACCCATAAACTACCTATTAACCCCTAAACCGAGGCCCTCCCACATCGCAAACACTTAAAAAAAAATTAACCCATAATCTGCCGAACCGGACATTGCCGCCACTATAATAAATATATTAACCCCTAAACCCCCGCACTCCTGCCTCGCAAACACTAGTTAAATTTTATTAACCTCTAATCTGCCATCCCTAAAATCGCAGACACCTACCTACATTTATTAACCCCTAATCTGTTGCCCCAACCTCGCTGCCACTATATTAAAGTTATTAACCCCTAAATCTAAGTCTAACCCTAACCCTAACCCCCCCCCTAACTTAAATATAATTTAAAGGGACACTCAGGTTTTATTACATTTTCATGATTCAGATACAGCATGTAATTTTAAACAACTTTTCAATTTACTTCCATTAAAAAAAATGTGCGCATTCTTTTATATTTACACTTTTTGAGTCACAAACTCCTACTGAGCTTGTGCAAAAACTCACCGACTATACCTATATGCATTTGTGATTGGCTGATTGCTATCACATGGTACAGGGGGAGTGGAAATATACATAACTTTGAAATGTGTTAGAAAAGAATCTACTATTTATTTGAAATTCAGAGTAAATGCTATTGTATTGTCTTGTTATCTTGTATTTGTTGATTATGCAAATCTACTGTGTTTACTGGTTCTTTAAATAAATATAAATAAAATAACTATCATTAACTAAATTATTCCTATTTAAAACAAAATACTTACCTATAAAATAAACCCTAAGCTAGCTACAATATAACTAATAGTTACATTGTAGCTAGCTTAGGGTTTACTTTTATTTTACAGGCAAGTTTGTATTTATTTTAACTAGGTAGAATAGTTATTAAATAGTTATTAACTATTTAATAACTACCTAGCTAAAATAAATACAAAAGTACCTGTAAAATAAAACCTAACCTAAGTTACAATTACACCTAACACTACCACTATAATTAAATTAATTCCCTAAATTAAATAAAATTATCTAAAGTACAAAAAAAAAAACACTAAATTACAGAAAATAATAAAAAAATTACAAGATTTTTAAACTAATTACACCTAATCTAATCCCCCTAACAAAATAAAAAAGCCCCCCCAAAATAAAAAAGCCCTACCCTACACTAAATTACAAATAGCCCTTAAAAGGGCCTTTTGTGGGGCATTGCCCCAAAGTAATCAGCTCTTTTACCTGTAAAAAAAATTACAAATCCCCCCCAACATTAAAACCCACCACCCACACAACCAACCCTACTCTAAAACCCACCCAATCCCCCCTTAAAAAACCTAACACTAACCCCCTTAAGATCACCCTACCGGGAGACGTCTTCATCCAACCGGGCAGAAGCGGTCCTCGAGACGGGCAGAAGTCTTCATCCAAGCCAGGCAGAAGTGGTCCTCCAGACGGGCAGAAGTCTTCATCCAGACGACATCTTCTATCTTCATCCATCCGGCGCGGAGCGGGTCCACCTTCAAGACATCCAACGCGGAGCATCCTCTTCTTCTGATGGCTACAACTGAATGAAGGTTCCTTTAAATGACGTCATCCAAGATGGCATCCCTTCAATTCCGATTGGCTGATAGAAATCTATCAGCCAATTGGAATTAAGGTAGAAAAAATCCTATTGGCTGATGCATCAGCCAATAGGATTGAGCTCACATTCTATTGGCTGATTGGAACAGCCAATAGAATGCCAGCTCAGTCCTATTGGCTGATTGGATCAGCCAATAGGATTGAACTTCAATCCTATTGGCTGATTGCATCAGCCAATAGGATTTTTTCTACCTTAATTCCGATTGGCTGATAGAATTCTATCAGCCAATCGGAATTGAAGGGACACCATCTTGGATGACGTAACTTAAAGGTACCTTCATTCAGATGTAGCCTTTTTTTCAGCCGGCTCTCCCCCATGAATTCCTATGGGGAAATCGTGCACGAGCATGTTCAGCCAGCTCACCACTAACGTAAGCAGCGCTGGTATTGAGGTGAGATAAGGAGCAAAATTTTGCTCTACGATCACTTTTTTTCCGGTTAACGCCGGGTTTGGAAACACCCGTAATACCAGCGCTGTCTGTAAGTGAGCGGTGAGCATAAACTGCTCGTTAGCACCGCACAGCTTCTAACGCAAAACTCGTAATCTAGCCGCAAGATTATTATTGAATTAAAGTGAAATTAAAACTAAATGTCATATATATATATATATATATTTAATAAATCAATCACTATGCAAAATTATTAATATTGCATCATTTATTATATGCATAAAAGTAAATGAGGCCTATGTGCGACGTAAAATACATAGGCCGCAAATTATTTTTTTTTAAATAAAAGTGATATAAATTAACAACAGTAATATTGGATAAACACATTGTTCAATTTTTTAGATCAAATTGGCATCAATTTTTAATTTATACATTTACCTCTCAAATCGCTGTCACAGTCCTCCGTTTTGCCGGTAATGATCTCAGGCCCTAGACTCTGAACAAGCTTCTGTTCATAGTCATTTAATTCCGCCACATATACTCTTCCACCTCCGGTAGCATGTGCTGAATTATTTTCTTTGGCAAATTTTGCTTTTGCAAAACGTTTGATGTCATTATAACATTTCTTTTTTTTTTTTTAATAATATTTTTTTATTGAGGTTTTGCATAATATACATAGAACATAAAACATAAACGGCCTTTTGGAACTAAAGAATGCTACAAATATAATTAAACAACACATTTCAGCGATGGTACAGGTCACAATAGATAGGCAGATGGAACCTCGATTTTATGATATAATAAGGGGGGGGGGAATTTCAGCGGGTAAGCACCGCTCTGCAAATGAGGGGAAGGGTGGAAGGGCGGAGCCATATATATAAAGGCACTTTAGGGAACATGGCTGGATTGAATATATTTAACCTAAATTAAAGGGGACTAGGTGGCGTAATAAATGGTTAAACCATAATAATAGTACACACAATTCTCTTATAAGGAGAGTAATCAATTATAGCATCTAGGAGGGGATAGTAGCGATGTGATACAGATGATCAGATAAGAACATATTGTATATGGCATACACAACGTAACCTGAATGGAGGCAAAGCAGCTTATAAAATCCCTTTAACAGTAACATACTATAGTACTAATTGGAACATGATAACACTATGTAAGAACTTCTCTGAGTTAGACCTTAAGAGGATTAGTTGTAATTATGATAAGTGAGTGAAATGTTAGACCTGTTATTGTGTATCTGGTGGTGTTCATAAAGATAAAGGACTAGGCATATAAATAACAATGCTCTTCTACTCTAAATATCCAACTAGTCACGATTTCAGGCATAAAAACGATATAAGTAAAACAAGCAAAGCAAACCCCGCTACCATCGGGATATGCAGTAAGACATGGTGCAACTCTAACATAGGCTTGTTAATAAGATTGGATGTTGCAGGGAACATAGATAGAGAGTGTGTAGTTAAACCGCTTATTATTAGTGGTTAGCTAGATATGATATATATATATATATATATATATATGTTTACCCTTTCAAAGTGAGTAAAACCCAAAATAATAACCTCTCGGCTCTATTTTTTCTGCCTGTATATGAACTAAGACCCATTGATCTATCTGGGCAAATGGAGGTGTATATAAAGATGTACATTTGCATTTTAACTAATTTCAGGAAATAAAAACTAAGCCTATTGCAACAAAGGGTAGTGGAGACTTCTAGTGTTGACTGTCATAATTTAGGCTTAGGGGGACATCTAATGGAATCTATAGTAAATATGTAATCTTAGACAGTACAGCAGGTGAAGCAACCTATATGATGATGAATAGTCTAATCTAGTGGCTATCCAAAAAGGTTCACCTTACCCCAGATAGAGTATTGCAAACTTTGTGAAGGTAAGCTTCTGCCTTCAAAACTTGTGTCAAGCAATAGTAAAATAATCAAACATATAAAACCTCAGCATAAAGTGCGTAATATGTTCTCAGTCCGTATCTAAACTACTGTACGAATAGTCCCTGTATCTGCTTGGATATACAGGCAAATATGTGTGAAAATGGCGAGGGCTTATACTATATCCCAGAAATTTGAGAGCTGAGAAAATAGGCATTAAGTTAGTTAGCTTATGGTCATTTATCAAACATTAACCATGTGAAATGCTTAGAAGAATAGTACATATGTAAAAGAAACTATTTTACAAAGTGTTAGGGTAGATGAAATGTTAATCACTATATAAATTATTAGGCGGTGTTCCATGTTTGTGCACTATAAGATAGATATCTAGCATAACGCCTTGTCACAAGCACCATGTCCTAGAGAAATATAGATGGAGGTTGTTGTGATCCTGCAGTGGACATTTTCATAAATTAAGAAAAGCAATATTTAACCTATGCACATAGAGTATTAATCCCACGCCTCCAACCCTTTTATTTAATAAATAAAGCTATCTAGGCTTCTGTTGATCAGTATAAGAACCAGAGCCAATAGAAAACTAAACATTTTATATTAAAGAGACTGGAGCCCTGGCCTCGTCTGCTGCCTTCATTTATGCACCTTTATGAGATATAGGGGCAATTGTCAAAGAGGAGCCCATTCCCTCTGCAACTGTTTAGAAACTTACTCCATGTTCACTACAAATCAATCAGCTACAATAAACTCAGGTGTAGAGGAAGAAGGAAAACATTATCTAACAGAACTTTTAATAGCTATATGATTGATAAAGGGTCAATGTCTCTAAAGAGGAGCTCTATATAAACATGGGTTGCCGCTGGAGACAGTTCGCTGGTGTATGACAATAAGTCATACTTGTGGGACCCCCAGCTGTAAAGAGGTCATAGGGGTAATAATCTCTGAAACGATAAATGACTATTGAAGTCTCAGCAATCACTCCAGCCTCCTCCAGCACAGAGACCATTTAGATACCCATCCGGGAAGCGTATAAGGGGAAACAAACTGCTAGATCTTTCAGAAAATGAGGGGGAATAGAGTGAATCATAGAAACTGTCAGTAGGTATGTCGCTGGTCAAATTGCGCTTCGCTTAGCCTACACCATTTCTACGGTCAGTGAGGTGCAGAACATCTACCATCTTGGGCCTCGCTTCCATTGAGTCGTTAAAAATGGAGCCGTAAGCTACCGAAGCGGACGACAGCTAAAGGTAATTTACGGCTCCATTTTAGTACCAGGTTTCCATTGAAAAGATTAGCGTGTTGCGCGCAGTCGCTCTTTTCGGCCGTACGTAAGTTTGCGTTGCCAACCGATGTCGGATTTGTCGAAAAGCGCGCCATAACAAGTGCATTGCCATGGTAACCCGACCTCTGTCTATAAGAATAACGGTTTGCGCCTGCGCTCTTTACCTGTGATCGCCTCTAGAGAGAAAGACACGGGAGCTAGTTGCGTTGGTAGGAGTTTTGGGTTTTTGAGAGTTGTTTGAGAGTTAGTGGAGAGTTTGATATTTGATTTCCATATATTCTTATTGTAGGCCTCATATAATATTAGGAACACACACACACACATCCATACATTAGTTAATTAACACACATTAGTTTATACACACAAATACACACACACACACATACACACTTTTATTTGATACAAACACATTCACATTTTTTTTTTCATTAACCCCCATATCCCCATCTTCCTTTATTACTCCTTTCATTAATCCCCTTATTCCACTTCCCATCCCCCCTTTGACTACCCTTCCCTTCCTCACTATATAACTTGTTTTTTTATATATACATTTTGCCCATCCTATTTTTTTTTTTTTTTAACATCCCATATTTTTTGTTTCATTTGACTATATAGCTCACCCCTTTCTTAATTTGCATCCCTTATTATTTTTCTATAATTTTGTTCTAATCCTCCTTAGTTTTTCCTTTTTCATTTACATCCCTTTGTTTATTTTCACCCCCACATTTTATTTTTATTTTGAGGGATATAGAATAGAGATAGTTAGGGTCTAGATAGGTTAGGTAGTTAGTTTTGGGGCTATTTAATTTAGGGTTTAGTTAGGTGAATTAGTGTAGTTAGGTAAGCTAGGGACTTTAGTGTTAGGTTAGAGTTAGGGAGGAAGGAGAAAGGGATGGATAGGCCTAGTGGAGTTGGGAAGGGGGTGGCTAGGGGGAGGGCAGTGGTGAGGGTGGATAGAGGGAGGGGGAGGGGGGAAGTAGGGAGTAGTATGGGCAGGAATAGGGGCCGAGGTTTGGGTGGAGGATTTGTCCTTCCTCAAACCCTGGCAGAGGAGGGAAGGAGAGAGGGTGGAAGAGGAATGGAGGTGGGAGGAGTGAGGAGGAGTCAGCCTCAGCTAGGCACAAAAAGAAAAGGGAAAGTGGGGCAGACTGTGGCAACTGGGGGTGGGGCTGGTGGTAGCCTGTCACAGCCTGCAGGGACAGAGGAGGTAGAGAGGGCTGGTCCCCAGTCACAGGAGGGAGAGTCTGTGTCTGCTGGCCCTTCAGGTGTGAAGGGCAGGCTAAGAGAGGAGAGGTACTCTGAGGAGGAAAAGGAGGCTCTTGTTGAGGCATACTTGGAGAGGGCAGCTCAGCTGGAGAACCCTAACCTGAGGCCGGCTGTCCGGAATAAGCTGTGGGAGGAGATTCGAGTGGCAGTCAGCTGCTTAGGACGTAATCGTTCTACTGCCAGCATTAAACACCGCTATCATGACTGCAGGAGGGAAACCAAAGCTAAGCTGGCACAGCAGGCCAAATATGCACGTGGGACAGGTGGTGGTCCTAGCAAGAGGATACACCTAAGGTCATGGGAGGAGATGCTGTCCAATGTCATCTCGGATGAATCTGTTTACGGATGTAAGGGGACAATGGACACCTCTGTGCCACCTGAAGAGGTGTATGAAGGTGAATATTCAATATTAAATATAACCATATATGTGATGTATATATGTTGTATATCATAAATACCCATCTGTGTTTAGCTATGAATCTAAATTTACATAGTTGTATTTAATATGTTCAGCAAGCACTCTGTATTGTATATCTGCTCCGACAAGCAAGAATATTGATAATATAATATCCAAGAATATTAAGCATTTCATATAAATCATGTGTCATTGTCCTTAAAGGGACACTGTACCCAAAATATTTATTTTGTGATTCAGATACAGCATGCAATTTTAAGCAACTTTCTAATTTACTCCTATTATGAATTTCTCTTCATTCTCTTGCTATCTTTACATGAAAAATAAGACATGTAAGCTTTTTTTCTAGGTTCAGAACTCTGGACAGCAGTTTTTGATTGGTGGATGCATTTATCCACCAATCAGCAAGGACAACCTAGGTTGTTCACCAAAAATGGGCCACCATCTAAACTTACATTCTTGCATTTCAAATAAAGATACCAAGAGAATAAAGAACATTTGAAAATAGGAGTAAATCCGAAAGTTGAATAAAATTGCATGCTCTATCTGAACAAAAGAAAATATTTGGGTACAGTGTCCCTTTAACAATGTTCCTTTAAGACACAGTCTATAAAGATTCCTCAGTTATGGTCATATATGCTTTGATTTTATCCCAAACACACTATATGTATGTATGTGTGTGTGTGTGTATGTGTATGTATGTATGTATGTGTGTATGTGTGTGTGTGTGTGTGTGTGTATGTGTGTGTGTGTGTGTGTGTATGTGTGTGTGTGTACATATATACACATAAATATGGAATATAATAGTCTGTATTGTTATGCTACAAAGTAATATATTCTATTAGATAGATAATGTAAACATACCGTATATTTATTTGTAGGTTCCGAACAGGAGGAGTATGAAGCTGCACCAACACCACAGCAGGATGTTCCTACATTCACTGAGGAGGATGAGGATATCTATGGTGACACTACCTCCTATATCAGCCTCTTAGAAGATGATATGCAGCAGCCTAGGGCATATGAGGTGGAGGATGTATCATGCCCTTCTCCATCTACTTCGGAGACAACATTTCATGTTTTGGGTTCTGAACCCCAGCAGACTCATCCTCCTCAACAATGGCAGTTCATGCATACTTCGCAGCAACAAATGGCACAGCCCCCACAGCTGCACCCACCGCAGCAGATGATGCACCCCCCACAACATCCTCCTCAGCAGCAGATGATGCACCCCCCACAACATCCTCCTCAGCAGCAGATGATGCACCCCCCACAACATCCTCCTCAGCAGCAGATGATGCACCCCCCACGACATCATTATCCTCAGCAGCAGATGATGCACCCACCACAGCAGCATACAGATCTGCATCATCTGTACTATATGCCTCCCACTCCTATGGCACAACAGGAATCCACACCACCACCCACTGCACCCACCAATGTATTGCCAACAGTGCCATCACAGACAACCTCACAGTCACCAATACGGAGAGACAGCCCTGGAACCAGCCAATTATTAGTTCCTGAGACACCAAATGTACAACAGGGTCCGGCACAGTCCCAGCAGGATGATCTACTGAGGCTCATACATAGAGAGCTTAGGCTGTCCAGGCTCCAGCAGCAGCAGGATTTGAGAAGGATACAGAGCCAAATGGACATCCATAATGCCTCACTCGTCCGCCTGGCAGAGGCAGTGGAGAGGCTCGCGGATAGGCCCCAAACTCCATCCTCCCTTGCATCCTCTGTCATCTCCCTGCAGGACCCTGAATCGCGGTTATTAGCCTCACATTCAGCTGGTGGGCGTCGCACAAGACGCCACACTGCCCCCCTAAGTACCTCTCCTCCAAAGGCAAAATCCCGCCGCAAGAATTAATTAATATTCTTTTTTTTCAACCCAAGATATATCATATCTAATTTTTGCACTAAAGCACTTTTTTAAGTGCGATTTTCATCTCATAAATATGCATCCATTTTTCTAATCCAAATTTGAACATATATCTTAATATTATTCTAATAGCTGTTTATCTGCTAAAAATTAACAGCTTTATTCATTTTTATTTCACATGATGTCAATTAATATGCAGGTGTACATTGTTGATAAATTTATGTGTCCTTTTATTGAGGATATCATATTATGCCGTTTAAGAATACTTGGGGATACGTGTCTGAAATTTATACAGTATATGCTATCTAACATAAGTCAACGTGACATGTGTAAATGTTATGATTTATATTCCACAAGCATATGTTGTTTGCTCCTTCAGATGAAGCTAATAAGGGTTATACAGTTATAGAAGAGTTGAAAAGTAAATACTCCTTCCTGTTGATATGGCCAAATACCTTGCATTCATTCTTATAGTCCTATGTGGAATGTAATATCTGAAATATATACCTATCATGACTAATACCTATCATGACTAATGCACTCCTTTTTGTCAAGATTATTATTCAATATTTAGAATAATTAGATAAATGTATCTTTAGGATATTTATGCACTGATGTATATACAACATATATGTGATTGCCATGATATAGAGGTGATTAATACATTTTAATTGACATCATATGAACAGACACAGACTCTCCCTGGGACCAATGCACAATGCACTTTTAAAATGTTTCAATAACTCCATGTTAAAGACAATACTTCATATCTCTTGAAGTATGTAATATTAAGCACTTATGTATTTTGGTTAATAGTCTAAATATTGCAAATGTATTATCTGCTTTAGCAGACATGACATTACATATATTTTATAAATATTAGTACTATGACACATTATAACTTTAATGTGTCATCGTTTTGTATTGAATAAATATGATTTTCACATTGAAAATTACATTTGAATGAGGGTAAATCTGTAATAATAAAACTCATCTTCATGATAAACAACTTATTTCCTTTGAATTATTTTTCTATATGTATTGAGATTATATATAGCATCCCTGGGCAAAGGTTTCATTTTGAATAGGTAGATATTTTATTTATTTTTATAATATTTTACCAGGAAAGATACATTGAGATTTCTATGGTTTTCAAGTATGTCCTGGGTCCACAAAACATTGCATTGATACAATGGGTACAATAAAATAAAAAAAAATAATAATACACCATATATGCACAAAAATTTAACATAGAACCGGTAGGAAATATATAATCAACAATGACAGGTGCATTCTGTTTTGAGATATGTAGAGAGGGATCTCTTAAAGGATATTAGGCATGGGGAAGGTTTGAAAGTGTGCGGGAGGTCGTTCCATAATTGTGGTGCTTGCATATATTTTTATATGCACATACATATTGAAATTTCTATGACAACATGGGTGCAAATATTCCTATACATAGGACCAATAAATGTAGCATATATAATGTTATTTGTACATTGAAACACTCATAATATTTTTGTGATTTGCTATTTCAATGAGAAACAGGCCTCAAAAAGCTCTTTTTTCCTCCTTTACACCTAGTTGAGCTGGGGGTAATATTTCTCAATGTATCGACAGCCTCCGACAGTGTATTAACGGTTAGCGCTTTCAATGGAAACCTGGTATAATTTATCGATTAACGGCTTCTATTACTTTCTATGGGACGCGAAAATCTTTTCGGCAGCCGAAGTCCGGCAGCCGATATTGAGGTATAACGCGCCATTGGAAACAGTCGTTAAACGCTATTGCTTTCGACAGCATATTTAACGGTTTGCGAGTGCACGCAAACTGAATTACGACTCAATGGAAGCGAGGCCTTGGTCGGCACAATCCGCATCTCATAAGGTATTTGAGCAACTAACATCATGCCGTAAGTGCTGGCAGGAAGGCTGTTATCGGGTGCGTTTTGGATGCAAGCCCAGGTGATTGAAATGCCAAGCGGTATGCGCTGCTGTTGAAAAGGTATCTTTAGCCAGAGCTCGGCACCCAGAACTCTTAAAGGCAGGGTTTTCAAACGTGTGGGAGAGCTGTTAGGTAAGTTACAATCAACGTTCGTTCTCCTAATCAGCAGGTGAGGCATCTTAGGCTTGCTTTCGCTGCGAAGTTCAGCTAGGGACCTGTCTGACACTGTAGGGACGTGCGCTGTAATTGTAATGTTGTCGGGGAGAAATGGGGCTTCATATGCCAGCGACATGTCTCCCAAATCTGCGGCAGAAATACTCGGCTGAGGGGGAGGGTAGGGCACTACAATCACGCCATCCTGAAGTAACTCGAGCTGTGCGCCCTCAGGCCTCTCACCAGGTACAGCGTAGTCAGAGATACCTCTCATCGTCGATCGCAGCGTGGCAGAAATATCAAAGAAGCAGCTTTCCATCTGCTGTTCTAGGTTTTTCAGCAGAGAATGTAATAGTAAAGCACACTATCCTCCATTTTGCTAGTAGCTTTCGATTACAGCCAGAGTCGGAAGTAGTGACAGTAGGCCCAGACACCTTCCTCCAGTATAAAGTGAAAAATAACCAGTTAGATGCAGAAATCTGCTTAGATATAATATCTGTTGCTGGCAGGCTGACTAATAACAGCTCATATATATATTTAAGTCAATCTTTGATTAAAATATAAGCATTTTTCCTGAGTTGAGGCCCAGGAGCTCAAGCAATGCACATCTGCTCACTCCGGACATTGGCTCTGCCCCCCCATTATAACATTTCTTGATCTGTTCAACGTCTTTTTTTTCCACGACCCTGGGCATTAACTGCATCGCTTATCAGTTGCCAGATCATCTTTCTTCTTGAAAAATTGGTCTGTTTGACACGCCATCCAAATAAATAATCATAAGAGTCAATAATCATATCAATCAAAACTACATTTTGTTGATGAGAAAAGTGTGGATTCTTGGATTTTGAAGTCTGGGAATCCGATCCAGATGAAGCTATATCGAATTTGTAAATTGAATTTTACAAAAAGAACGCAGAGAATGAACTAATCAAAAAATTTTGAACAAAAATACATTTTTATATTATCTGTATATGCTGTATTGCGACTACTATGACGTTTGTGACACCTTGCAGGCCACGTGTTAATAACTGGCCATACAATTCTCCAGACATTTAAGTACATTAGATTAGGCGCGGTGAGCAAGGCGTCAAATTTATCAGACATCCGCCACTGCTCGCGGTGGGCTAGACGTGTCTATTTCAGATTGACACCATTTCACTCACGGCGAGTAACAGCGAGTTTATCCATGTCTACAATGTCGGATTAATTGACTGCTTAGTACATGGTGCCCTTAGTTTGAATTTCAAACGAGTATCAGATTTCTTTCAGAAAATGTTTAAATGTAGATCTATTTATCGTTCTCTTGCTATCTTTATTTGAAAAAGAAGGCATCTAAGCTAAGGAACCAGCCAATTTTTTGTTCAGACAATGGACAGCACTTGTTTATTGGTGCTGTCCAATCAGCAAGAACAACCCAGGCTGTTTACCAAAAATGGGCCGGCTTCTAAACTGTCATTCTTGCTTTTCAAATAAAGATACCAAGAGAATGAAGACAATTTGATAATAGGAGTAAATTAGAAAGTTGCTTAAAATTGCATGCTCTATCTGAATCACGAAAGAAACTTAGAAAAGGATATCCCAAGGACGTTTGGAAAATAATTCCAAAGACTTCTGGGACATTGGAGACATCACATAGATTCTCACCACCAGGAATACAAGTTTGATATTTTACATTATGTTTGTATACACATTTTTCACTTTGAGAGACTATTTGCATTTTTTGGTTTTGTATTTTCTGTACTTTTTGTACTTTTTATATTTTTATAATTTTCCTTTTTCTCTTTCTCTGTGTATACACAATTTTATTTTATTTTTGTTTTTCACTAGGATTGAGGTACGTTTTTCACAAGGACATTTATTGGCATCTTTTATGGGCACACACGCTCTGGACATTACCACTTTTTGTTTTGTTTTAAAATTCCCAAATTGGGATAAGAATGAGCACACTGCCACGCTAAATTAGTGGTATCACACACCTGCTGATTATATGTTTCCTCTACGAGCGGACAGTAACTATATAATCCGCACTAGGATTGTCCTCAACACAATTTATATCAAAAGTTTTAATATCATTTGCTTCTATTTCTTATTGAATTTATTGATTTTATGTTTTATTGTACACATGGATCCATGTTTTTCATTTTAATTGATGTATTAAATTTGTTTTTTAACACATATAATATCGACTCTTAGTACTAGATATAACACTATAGTCAATCGGAAAGAACAGAAAAGCATGCCAGGCACCAAAAATAAGTAAAAATCGCACTTTATTAGTATTCCATTAAAAATATAGTATTACAAAAAGAGAAATGTGGGGGGGACCCCCAAGCAAAACAGACTAACGCGTTTAGGAGAGCCGTACTCATAGTCCATAAAACCACTAAGAATACACTGATTTAAATACCCAGTGTTCTATTTCTATTGGTTGGCCATCTAATTGAAATTTAAAGGTACAGCGCCCCAAACATTTAAAGCACCTTCCTTTGTATTTAGTTTTACATGGTTTATAGTTAGATCACCTTAGTAATTTCATTAAATGGCCAAATGGGGGTGAGAGATATTAAATGACATAGATACAATTACAGACATAATATTGTCACAGGACTGGCTCAACTCTAAATGCTCATAAGAAATACATGTTACAGTACATAGTTCAAGGTTATAGCCAGATTGAAATTAATTTGTCTAAAAAGAAATACTGATATATAGTTCTTCAGTCCCATTATACACATTAATAGGTAAAAGGTATATTAACATATTCAGCCTAAGATAGTAAAAAATGACAAAAAGTTATAATGAGCCCATGACTAGAGGCACAAGTCATATACTCATAACCCTAAATTAGTGTAAAAATAATAATATCAACCATGTGGATAGATAGTAGTCCTACACGGTTCTATAATATATCTTTTAGGGGGGAGTAACCCCTAACGAGCCCAATGGTAAGTGTAAATGAGCCCATGACTAGAGGACAATATATTGATCTAAAATAGATAAATACAAATAGATACGAATAAATTAACCTCGAAAAACCCTGAGACCTATAGACTAGATCCCTAAAGTAAAAGTGGTTATCTTCAATATATATAGAGATGAGCCTATGACTAGAAGACAGTGTGAAAAGCTAGATATAATTAGTTAGTTACACTGTTTAGTTAGACCAATATCTATTACCTAGATCCCTATGTACTAGTGTTGTCTTCAGTATTTATAATGAGCCTATGACTAGAGGACAGTATAAGAACTAGATGTAATTAGTTAAATATATGGTCAGGTAGAGCTAATACCTGTTTACTTGGTCCCTACAAACTAGAGTATTGCATGATTACAGAGAATAACCAGAATGCAATGTCATTTTCATGGCTGTGGGTGAGTCTAAGGCCCACGGGTAAAATGTGGAACAAAATTAGTCCCTCACTTCCAATAATTAATGAAATCGTATTCTGAATTTAGGCACCAAGGTCTCTTAGTTTGGAGCCTAAATATCCAATACATCTCTTGTCTTGACAGGACGTCAAAACGGTTACCTCCTCTCTTCTGGTGCTGTACCTTTTCAATAATCATCCATTTAAGGGAATGACAATCTTTATCATGCTTTTGTACAAAGTGGGTTACCAATGTAGTACTACTCTTACCTACTCTAATCGTGGACAAATGTTCGCGTATTCTGGAGCGGACATCCCTAGTAGTCAAGCCTACATATTGCAAATTGCACAATGTGCACCACAGAAGATAGATGCAATACGTAGATCTGCAGTTGACACAAGAGGAGATATCAAAGGTTTCCCCAGTCACTGCTGAAGTGAAAGAGGTACCAACCTGTACGTGCTCACATGCCTTGCATTGTGAATATCCGCACCTGTATGTTCCTCTATGGCTTAGCCAGGAGGAAGCAGCACCCATCTCAGGTCTAGATCTTTTCAATTGAGAAGGGGACACGAGGTTACCTATAGACTTATTCCTCCTATAGGAAAACCTACACCCTCTTTTAACCGTTTCTGTGAGAGCATCATCAGCCACCAGTAGTTTAAAGTGGTTGCGGATTATACCACAAATCTGTGTATACTGGGCTGAGTAATCTGTCACGAAGGTTAATGTGTTATCTGTACTCTTTTTTGGAGTGGGTTTATCCCTTAAGAGGGTTTCCCGTGGCATATTGTTTACTTCATTTCTGGCTCTCTTGATGATTTTTCTGCTGTATCCTCTTTGTTGCAGGCGTTCTTCCAAATCATCTGCATGAGTGGCATAGGTTTGGGGTAAAGTACTGTTGCGTTTAATACGCACAAATTGGCCCTTTGCCACAGAGTACGGCATGTGTTTGGGATGGCAACTCCTTGCGTGTAATAGGCTATTCCCTGAGATAGGCTTCCTATACACTTGTGAGGAAACCTTACCCGAAGAGCAGCCCCTCAACTCAAGGTCCAGATAATGTACCTGATCTTTGTTATACTCAAATGTGAATTTTAGGTTCACTTCGTTTTGTCCCAAGTAGTCCACAAATTCACATGCTTGTTCCATGTTTCCCCTCCATATAAATAGAAGGTTATCTATGTAGCGGATATACAATCTGATTTTCGGTCTGAAGGGGTTACCGGCCGCACAGACGTGGCACCGCTCCCACCAACCCATAAATAGGTTGGCGTATGTGGGAGCAAACTTTGCTCCCATAGCGGTCCCACGTCTCTGCAGGTAGAACTCCCCCTCAAACCGAAAATAGTTGTGGGTCAGCAGGAAATGGGTTACATCTACTACAAAGGTAATGAACGAGTCGCTGTGGGTTGTTTTCTCTTTCAGAAAATATGTCACTGCTTTTATGCCCCATTCATGGGGTATTGTGGAGTATAGAGAAACAACATCCACAGAGAGCCATCCAAAATCTCGTTCCCAGGGTACATTTTCAACCAAACTCAATACATGTTTAGAGTCCCTGGCATAGCTGGGGAGTGACTTAACCAGAGGCTGGAGGACTCCATCAAGCCACTCCGAGAGGTGTTCCAGCATAGACCCTATACCATTTACTATGGGTCTACCTTGGACATTTTCTAATGACTTATGCACCTTTGGAAAATGATGGAACAGTGGGATGACCGGATGTTCCACAAAAAGGTATTTAAAGGTTTTCTCATCTAAGAGTCCATCCTCCACTGCTCCATCCAAAAGGTGCATAAGTTCTCTCTGGAATCTATTGGTAGGATCCTGACTCAAATGTTGATAATTTTCCACATCTTCCAGCTGTCTTAGGGCTTCCTTGATGTAATCTGATCTGTTGAGGAGGACCACTGAGCCCCCCTTGTCCGCCTGTTTTATGACCACTTCCACATTTTCTTCCAAAGATTTAAGGGCTTTTCTTTCATTTAATGACAAATTTCTCATGGAACTAGTCTGGGACAAGGATAGATGTCTCAAATCTGATTCTACCCTCTTATAGAAAGTCTCGATTATATTGCCCCTACTCTGGATGGGGTAGAAGGTAGAGGGGTTTTTATATCTTTTGACCCTGTCAGGGTTTACCTCCTCCAATCTTGGCAATCCCTCTCTCCCCAACTCCTCCAGAGTAATGAGATCACATGTCTCGAGAAAGTCAAGTTCCTGGCAGATATCTCTTTGAATTGTGCCCTCAATATTTGCTACTTCCTGGTCTGTGTTTGCACCTGAAAAATGTTTACGTAAAGTTAGATTACGAATAAATCTATTCAAATCCAGCATTGTTTTGAACAAGTTGAAATTAACTGTTGGTACAAAACCCAGACCAAGAGACAGCACCCTCTCCTCATAGTTAGTAAGAATGTGGTTAGATAAATTTATGACGGTATGTACTTGGACGGGGCTCTCGTCTGGCGTGATGGATACCTCCCTTGTTGGGGTCCCTGTATGGTAGTACCTCCCCCTTCCCTGGGGTGATGGCCTATCTGAAAAACCTGCTCCAGTTGTACTAGCTCATCATCCCTATTCTGTGCCATATTATTGGTAGATTGAGCCGGAGTATAGTGATAATCAGATGTAGGCTGATACCTTCTTTGCTGACTTGATTGACCCCTGGATCGTGAGGAGTTGTAGATTATTCTACCTCTCCCAGAGCCTGCCCTATTACTACTCCTACTCTGCTGGTACATATGACCCCCATTTCTGTTGAGTTCAGTGTTAATATCAACGATTTCTTGTGGAAAATTACAATCCTCGTTCTCTGACTGTGTACTATCCCCACCTTAGTCAGCCTCACTCTCAGAAAATGTAACTGATCTTCTACCTCTAGATCTTCTCCCCCTATTGCGTCTTCCCCCTCTGGAAAAATTCTGGGACCTCCTAAATTGGGACCTTTGGCTCTTATTCCAAATATATATTTTGTTACTGTCATAGTCTGCCTTATCTCTAATGAATTTAGTGTGTTTGATGTTAACTATCTCACTTTTCACCTCTGATATGGTACGTTGCAAAACCTTATCAAAATTGGGATAATCCACTGTGCTAGAATAGGTATTCAAAAGTAACTGTACCTCCACAATCTCAGATCGTGTAGATGATAACATATTAGACTTATAGGTAATTAACAATTTCATCAATCTATAAGAACAATCATTAAGCACAGTATTCCACAGTTCTATAAATTCTGTATCCTCCGTGTCAAAGGTAGGGAACTTGTTGACCCTGAGACCTCTTGGTATCATATTTAAAGCCAAGTATTTCTCCAGAGTCCATATGTCCCATTTGAGTTTTTTTTCTTTAATTAGCAACCGTTCCATGTCGTCAAATAACATAGGCAAGTCATAGTTGTTTCTATCCTGTGAAAAAATCTGGTCAATCTCTCTATTGTCCACATCTCTTTCATCCGCTTTCTTTAGGGAATAGAATACTACTGCTGTTTCGTCTTGGATTTGCTGCATGATGTACAGGCTAGTTGGCACAAGTGGCTTACCACCTGCCACTTTAAATTAATAGCACTAAAAGGAAAGTCCCAACTAGTCCTTTAGAAAAGATTTGCCCCACTAAGGTTTTAACCGGACAATTTGCTTATTCAAGTTACCCTCAGGAGTACATCAAGGTATTTAAGGGGCCTCAGTAATTAAATAGACAGAATTTTATCTGAATATTATTTAATAAACCAGTGCCTGCCAGTGTGCTCAGCATATGTCTAACAGTTCTTTGATTTCAAAAGTACAGTCTATAGCTCATGTGTACGGCCTCTATTTAGATCATCATTTGTTTTATCACACACTTGGGTAGTTAAACATACAACATGTCCCAATTATACTCGATAATATAGGTTACTCAGATAGAATTTCTCACCAGCTATGGGTATCCTGCTCTCCCAGGCTGCAGCCTGTCCACCAGCGCGGAACGAGCGCACCTCTAGCCGGGCTTCTCCTTCAATAGTGTGTCCTGTATCGAGTAACGTCCTGTTAGCCAATGGAAACAAGATGGTGACGTATCCAACGTGTCACTTGCACCACTCCATTGGCGGAGTGGTGCAAGTGACACGTTGGATACGTCACCATCTTGTTTCCATTGGCTAACAGGACGTTACTCGATACAGGACACACTATTGAAGGAGAAGCCCGGCTAGAGGTGCGCTCGTTCCGCGCTGGTGGACAGGCTGCAGCCTGGGAGAGCAGGATACCCATAGCTGGTGAGAAATTCTATCTGAGTAACCTATATTATCGAGTATAATTGGGACATTTTGTATGTTTAACTACCCAAGTGTGTGATAAAACAAATGATGATCTAAATAGAGGCCGTACACATGAGCTATAGACTGTACTTTTGAAATCAAAGAACTGTTAGACATATGCTGAGCACACTGGCAGGCACTGGTTTATTAAATAATATTCAGATAAAATTCTGTCTATTTAATTACTGAGGCCCCTTAAATACCTTGATGTACTCCTGAGGGTAACTTGAATAAGCAAATTGTCCGGTTAAAACCTTAGTGGGGCAAATATTTTCTAAAGGACTAGTTGGGACTTTCCTTTTAGTGCTATAACACTATAGTCACCTTAGCCTTCAGATTTTAGGCGCTCTGTTCATCACCCCTACATATAAAAAGGAAGCAAATGATCTGTGTCCCCACTTTCAGTTGTACCATTAATCTCCTTCTTGAAGCAACTATTTTTGAGGTTAGAGCTTTCCTAAAAAAAAGTGTTTAGAAGTACATAATATTATGGAAAACTGGCATTAGGTTTCATATGTTCTTCTATCTTACCTGCTGGAGCAGGATTCTTCTATGTTTCCAAAAACGATGGTCAATTAAGACCCTGAGGCCCATTTATCAAGCTCTGTATGGAGCATGTGGGCCCGTGTTTCTGGCGAGTCTTCAGACTCGCCAGAAACAGCAGTTATGAAGCAGCGGTCTAAAGACCGCTGCTCCATAACCTGTCCACCTGCTCTGAGCAGGCGGACAGAAATCACCACAATTCAACCCGATCGAGTACGATCGGGTTGATTGACACCTCTCTGCTGGCAGCCCATTGGCCGCGAGTCTGCAGGGGGCGGCGTTGCACCAGCAGCACTTGTGAGCTGCTGGTGCAATGCTGAATATGGAGAGCGTATTGCTCTCCACTGTCGGATCAGGTCCGCAAGACCGTTGTTAAATAGGCCTCCCTGTGTTGACTGATGCACACTCAATTATATTACCATCAAGAATAGGTGTTCTCTTCCACTAATCAAAATGTGTTAATTAAGTCTTGTGAAACTGGTGTGATCTGTTTCTCTTGTTACCAAAATTATCAGTTTATCTCATCATTGCCGGCTATGCTGAAACTTCACGGTGTTTTGTTTTCTTCCTTAAAACATTCACAATCCTGCAATTAAAAATCATTAAGTAAATATTTTGTTTATTTCTAAACTGAAAATAATGAAATCAGTATAGTGATATATGCTTATTGATTGCTTTATTTAAATATTGGTGATTGTTTTCATTTGATATTTTATTAAAACTGTTTTGATTATTAAAGGGATGTGAAACCCAATTTTTTTATTTCATTTTTTTCAGAGAGAGCATGTGATTTTAAACATCTTTCTAATGTCTGGAGCACTAGATGGCAGCAGTTTGGCAAGAATCTTATCCATTTGCAAGAGCACTAGATGGCAGCACTATTACCTGCTATGTAGTGTTCCAGATGCCTACCTACAGGGCCGGACTGGAACCAAAAAAGGGCCCGGGCATTTTAGGACAAAAATGCCCATTCCCCTCCCCCTCTGCTCACCAGTTCTTATTCACATACATGCAGCCACACAACATACACAACACACACACTACACAGCATTCACATACATATAGACACACACACACTACACAGCATTCACATACATATAGACACACACACACTACACAGCATTCACATACATATAGACACACACACACTACACAGCATTCACATTCATGCAGACACACAACACACACACACACACACACACTACACAGCATTCACATTCATGCAGACACACAACACACACACACACACACACTACACAGCATTCACATACATGCAGACACACAACACACACACACTACACAGCATTCACATACATGCAGACACACAACACACAATACATAGCACTCACATACATGCAGACACACAATACACACACACTACACAGCATTCACAAACATGCAGACACACAACACACACATTACACAGCATTCACATAAATGCAGACACACACACACTACTCACATACATGCAGACATACAACACACACACACCACACAGCATTCACATACACACAGACACACACACAGTACACAACATTCACATACATGCAGACACACTACACAGCATTCACATACATGAAGACACTCACACACACACTACACAGCATTCACATACATGCAGACACACACACACTACACAACATTCACATACATGCAGACACACACACACTACACAGCATTCACATACATGTGGGGGGACACTACACAGCATTCACATACATAAAGACAAATACACACACTACACAGCATTCACATACATACAGGCACACACACTACACAGCATTCACATACATGCAGACAAACACACACAATACACAGCATTCACATACATAAAGACAAACACACACACACACTACACAGCATTCACATACATACAGGCACACACACACACTACACAGCATTCACATACATTCAGACAAACACACACACTACACAGCATTCACATACATGCAGGCACACAACAGCAGGAAGGGATAAGTACAGGCACTTCATTTAGGATAACATATATAAAGTGGCATGTGCAGTACAGAACTCATAACTGTGGACTACAGGAGCAGCCAGGAGAATACATACAGTAAAACCCACTGATCCTCTAATTCTTCCTTCCAGTTTCCTAGTGGTTCTACTCACAGCCACACTCACATAATTGTCGTCATCATCATCTCTGCTGCATTCCAGCTCCCTCACTCACATGAGCAGAAACAGTGTATTACACTGTGCTTGCACTGCTTGGGCAGCTTATTCCTCTTGGGCAAACCCATTATTCATGGGGGTGGATGTTTTAGGTATTTACAAGCTGATTAAGAATTAATATATGAAGCTAGCACTGAAATGTATACTTCACTGAAAAAAAAAATGAAAATAAATTGATTTGTCTGAATCACGAAAGAAACATTTTGGTTTGACATCCCTTTTATTCCAGACTCATATTAATTGATAGACTTTAGATAACCCAAACAATCCAAGATTGTCGAGGCATTGCTGAGTGGCATTGTATAAACTACATATGTATCACATAATTTAATAATTTAATTGAGCTAATATCTATATGAATTGATTTGGCTATAGCCATAACAGAAATTGTAAAAGACCTGAAATCAAACCTTTCAGCCTAGACCCCTCTCCCCACTCACTATGCAGATTATACTGTGATGTATATCTACAGTATATAACTCAATTAAAATAATTGCCCTGATACTTACCTAGTTCAGGATGCCCCCTGGGGTGACAGAGACCCAATTCTGTACTGTAGTTCAGATAAGCTAACAGAATCCCAGGATATTGTAAGTTAACAGATACATGTGATAATCAACATGATGATTCACTAGGTCTTCTTTTGAAGGTCCAATCCATATATACGTCTGGGAAAATTTGCTTGCTCAAGATATGACATGGGGGAGCTAAATCTCAAATAAATGATTTGTGCCTAATCCTCATAATAATTTAAAATATGCAGATCATATTGAAAACATCTATATATATATACAGTATATATATAAATCCAAAGAAGAAGAGCACTCACCGGGTCTTTAAAGCATAAGCTTTAAAGACCCAGTGAGTGCTCTTCTTCTTTCAATTTATGCTCGCGTTTGGATGCAACCCGGGCTGCTGCTGAATTGTTTGAGTGTGTGCATATATATATGTATTGATCTGAAAATTATACTTTATTTAATAAATGTCTACTGTATTGAATGATTAGCTGCATTGATGAGTTTAAAATGTTTAACCAACCTACTTCAGAATAAAAACATCTTCCTTGTTTTTCATAAATGCATGTGTAATTCAGTGCCCAAATACATGTGCACATGGGCACTGAATTAGAGTTGCGGCTAATTATAAATTGTTATGGTATAATTTATGGTGTGTTTAATAAGCAATTCATTTAGAATTAAGATTAATTTACAGAAATATCTTTATAGCTTGCTTGTAGAGAATATTGTAACAGCATAGACATATATATTTGGCCATAATTAATACGCTATTTACTATGTAAATATAATCATTGTGTATATAAAGGTAACTGATCAGAACTAAGGATTAAAGATTACATTTTAGTTAGAATTATTGTTACGTAAATATATATAATACGTTAGAGGTTACCACTGAAATAGAGTATAATTAACATTGTAACCTGAGTTATACAACACGTTGGATTACACAGCTGAGATAATATTTATGGTATATACAAAAAATCAGCAAAGAACTGATGAAAGAGTACAAATATAGCACTCATGAACGTTAGGAGAAAAAATATATGTGGAAAAATAGAATAAAATATAACTTTTACTAAATATGTGTTAAAAAATTGGGGGTATACATACAATTTAAAAGAATATTTATGTCTACTGAGATAAAGCCCAAAAGTATATGGACTTATTTTTAGACAAAAAAATCCCTGTTGAGATATATTGGATTTGTCTCGTAAATGGATGACTACCAGAAAATGCTGACTGTTATTGTAGTATGTAATTTACATGTGCCAAAAGTTAGTGCCCATAAGTTTACTTTTAGTAATAATTTTTGTAATCAGCCGTGAATGACAACTATATGTTGGTCTGGGTATATCAGAGCAAATTATTGTTTAAGTATCTTTTATGATAGGCTGGAAAGAAATGTATCTCGAACTTGGCCTGGGTTAACCATATAAATACCTGGGTCTGGATATACCAGACAACTGTTACCCAATAATTACCGTTAGTAATAGCTTGTGCAGAAATCTGGAAATGCCAGGACATCTGTACCTTTTAATTACCGTGATATCAACTATATAACAGTCTAGGAATACCTGAACAAAATACCTATTAAATAATCATGCATAATAAAAGGCAGAGAATATGTCTACACCTATACCTGGGATCACTGTTGGTTAGTAAAGTCCAGAAATACCGCACATCTATGCCTTGTAACTACCGTGATGGTGAGTGGAAGGTAGGGAATATACCTATACCATGGGTTAACAAGTGTAAGATACAATCCAGGAATACTGGACACCTATACCTTGCAATTCCCATATAGTTACCGTGGTAATGAGTAAAAGGCAGGGATTGATAAAGTCCGGAAATACCAGACACCTATACCTTTAAATTACTGTATGGTTACCGTGGTAGTAAGTGCAAGGTAGGGTATCAACCTATACCTGGGATACCGTATGATTGATAAAGTCCGGGAATACCGGACACCTATACCTTAAAGATACTTAAACAATAATTTGCTCTGATATACCCAGACCAACATATAGTTGTCATTCACGGCTGATTACAAAAATTATTACTAAAAGTAAACTTATGGGCCTCTAGTTATCAAAGTCTGGCGGATCAGGTCTGCCAGACTTCGCTGAATACGGCGAGCAATACGCTTGCCATATGCAACGCTGCCCCCTGCAGACTCGCAGCCAATGGGCCGCCAGCAGGGGGTGTCAATCAACCCGATCGTACTAGATCGGGTTGTATTGTGGCGATGTCTGTCCGCCTGCTCAGAGAAGGCGGACAGGTTATGGAGCAGCAGTCTTTGTGACCGCTGCTCCATACGGAGCTTGATACATATGCCCCATGGGCACTAACTTTTGGCACATGTAAATTACATACTACAATAACAGTCAGCATTTTCTGGTAGTCATCCATTTACGAGACAAATAAAATATATCCCAACAGGGATTTTTTTGTCTAAAAATAAGTCCATATACTTTTGAGTAGACATAAATATTCTTTTAAATTGTATGTATACCCCCATTTTTTTAACACATATTTAGTAAAAGTTATATTTTATTCTATTTTTCCACATATATTTTTTCTCCTAACGTTCATGAGTACTATATTTGTATGCTTTCATCAGTTCTTTACTGATTTTTTGTATAGATTATGACCAGTACAAGCACCAATCCCTAAGATACGAGTATTATCCAATAATATTTTAAAGGGGAACATTTATTATCTATGAGTAGTGCCATTGTTTCTTCTTGTGATAATATTTATGGTAATATTCTAACAAGATATAATAGTATCAACAGGTTTTATATATATTTTTCTTTGTAAATAATATAATTTAGTGTGCTTTGTTTAATTTGCACACATAGAACACAACAGTGTTCTTAATTGAACTATGTAGTACATAATATAATATAAGTAACCACTACTTCTATAGGTTCTGTTTTGTTATTTTTGTCCTTGTAAAATATAATTTGTGAATATTTCTCACAGAGTATGTTCACAAACAATAAGAGGAATCCAACACCAATGTAGAGATTAAAACCAGTCCTTTACTTGATCCAAAAGATTAAAAGGTACACAGCAAACATATATAAATTGGTTGTCACGGGCGCAGCACTGACAGGCTTACGAGTTTCAGATGAATATCTGTAGTCACAGGATGTGAATATGGATATTCATCCGAAACGCGTAAGCCTGTCAGTGCTGCGCCCGTGACACACACTACACAGCATTCACATCCATGCAGACACAAACAACACAGCATTCACATACATGCAGACACAAACTACACAGCATTCACATACATGCAGACACACACTACACAGCATTCACATACATGCAGGCACAAACTACACAGCATTCACATACATGCAGACACACACTACACAGCATTCACATACATGCAGACACAAACTACACAGCATTCACATACATGCAGACACAAACTACACAGCATTCACATACATGCAGACACACACTACACAGCATTCACATACATGCAGACACACACTACACAGCATTCACATACATGCAGGCACAAACTACACAGCATTCACATACATGCAGACACAAACTACACAGCATTCACATACATGCAGACACACACTACACATAATTCACATACATGCAGACACACACTACACAGCATTCACATACATGCAGACACACACTACACAGCATTCACATACCTGCAGACATAAACTACACAGCATTCACATACATGCGGACACACGCTACACAGCATTCACATACATGCGGACACATGCTACACAGCATTCACATACATGCAGACACACACTACACAGCATTCACATACATGCGGACACACACTACACAGCATTCACATACATGCAGACACACACTACACAGCATTCACATACATGCGGACACACACTACACAGCATTCACATACATGCGGACACACACTACACAGCATTCACATACATGCGGACACACACTACACAGCATTCACATACATGCAGACACACACTACACAGCATTCACATACATGCAGGCACACAGCAGCAGGAAGGGATAAGTACAGGCACTTCATTTAGGATACCATATACAAAGTGACATGTGCAGTACAGTTTGTACATGAGGATCTGCTGTCCATAACCTGCTTAATAAATACAGCCGAGAACTGATAACTGTGGCCTACAGGAGCAGCGAGGAGAATACATACAGTAAAACCCACTGATCATCTGATTCTTCCATCCATTTTCCTAGTGGTTCTACTCACAGTCACACGCACATAATTGTCGTCATCATCATCTCTGCTGCGTTCCAGCTCCCTCACTCACTCACATGAGCAGAAACAGTGTATTACACTGTGCTTGCACTGCTTGGGCAGCTTATTCCTCTTGGGCAAACCCATTATTCATGGGGTGGAGGTTTTAGGTATTTACAAGCTGATTAAGAATTAATATATGAAGCTAGCACTGAAATGTATACTTCACTGAAAAAAAAAAATTGATTTGTCTGAATCACGAAAGAAACATTTTGGTTTTACATCCCTTTTAATCCAGACTCATATTAATTGATAGAAATTAGCCCAAATGATTCAGGTTTTATATGTATTTTCCTTTGTAAATAATATAATTTAGTGTGCTTTGTTTAAATTGCACACATAGCACACAACAGTGTTCTTAATTGTACTATGTATTACACATATAAGTAACCCCTGCTTTTATAGGTTCTGTTTTATTATTTTTGTAAAACATAATTTGTGAATACTTCTGACAGAGTATGTTCACAAACAATAAGGAAATGCTATGAAATATTTAAATATCAGCAGATGCCTTGATGGCAACGCTTTTAACACTTTTCTTTTTGGAGGCAACACTTACATATTAAAATATGTTTATAGGAAGCCAGTGTTATAGAGGCATGAAAGTCAATATTAAACTTTAATGATTTGGATAGAACAGATAATTCTAAGAGCAATTTCTATTATCACATTTAGTTTGCTCTCCTGGTATCCTTTGTTTAAAAACATACCTATGTATGCTCAGGAGAGATGGGAAATAGGTGACATGATAGAAACATTCAAACATATGAAGGAGCTTAATAAAGTGGAAGCTAAAAGCATTTTCCACAATCTTAAATTAGAGGGTAGTAGATTCAGGAGAAATGTCAGTAAGCATTTTATTTTACAGAAAGGGTGGTGTATTTATGGAATCGATTTCCATAAGAGGTGATAAACACAGGGACTGTAAAATAATTTAAAAATGCCTGGGACACACATAAGGCTAAGAAAACTGTAACATGTAATATGGGTTGCACAAAACCCATCAAAAATACATCAAAAAGTACAGTTACACTCATAATAACATCAAAATTATTTTTAAAAAATTGCACAAAAAAGTTATAGAGATATGTGAGATAGAGGTTTTACTTGATGTTCAATCAGAGCTCTCCCCATATGGCACTTTTGTTGTAGCTTGAACACTGATTGGACATCAATTCAAACCGTTAGCCCACAGAAAAATGTACTGTTGAAGTGGGCGGCGGAACTCAAGGAATTTGAATGTCATATCTATATTATGAAGTAATTTATAGCGCATCTTCATTACAACTGATGAATTAAACTCCATCTAAAATATCACTAACGTTCCAGATCTGTTTTTATAAAGGGGAGAGTTTACCAAATATGTAGGTACATTTACAACATGTAAAGGCATACACAGATATGTGTTTGGGACTGGAGCATTACCAGCTACAGCATGGACTGGATTTCAGAGGCAGATGGCAACCAGTGATAACTACTGGAACTAATGATGCCACTGAAAGGGTATTTTCCCTTATGAATGGTTACAAAACTCTGCTTGGTATGGACACTCTGAAGGCAATGCTAAGGTAAACTTGTGTTGCGTTTTTTATGATGCTTTTGATAAAAAAAAAGAGGCCTTAGGAAAATCCATAGCTCTGAAAAATATACCAGCTCTTTTTCTTTATTTTAAAGTAAGGATAACAACAGTTATCTTTGCAAAAGTTTTTACTATTGTTTTATATTGTAGGTAAACCATTTTCATGCGCCTTTATACATTAACATTTTCAACTTTTTTTTAAAAACCTCCTCAACATTTTGAGGTGACCTGAATTGGGGCCTGGGAAATCTGGTCAGCTTAGTTAAAGGGACATTATACACTCATTTTTTCTTTGCATAAATGTTTTGTAGATGATCTATTTATATAGCCCATAAAGTTTTTTTAAAAAAAATAAATGTATAGTTTTGCTTATTTTTAAATAACATTACTCTGATTTTCAGACTCCTAACCAAGCCCCAAAGTTTTATGAGAATACCGTCAGCTACCTACTCCAGCTTGCTCCTGTTTGTGTAAAGGGTCTTTTCATATGCAAAAGAAGGGGGAGGGGGTGTCTTATTTCCCACTTGCAGTGGGCTTTCCAGCTACCTTTTCAACAGAGCCAAACTGACAGCTTCTAAGTAAGTTTTTAAACAGTTTTATACTGGATTTTTATATCAGTATCTGTGCATCTTATTCTTTATAGTAGTGTATATTACGTGCAGTTATATGAAAATGAGTGTATACTGTCTCTTTAAGCTCACACTTAGATCCTTGAAAATATTAAATGATCCTTGCACCAATTGCACAATGTACAGATAAAGTAATAATAAGGCTCATTGTTTTGCAGGATTTAACAGATTTGCTAGCTGGTAAAGGCTATAGCTAGCAGTACAGTCGGTCATTACTGGAAATTGTTTCCAGGATAAGTTAGTAGAAATGCAAAAATTAAAAAACAAAATTTCATTAATGATAGAGGAGTAGAGAACTATTCCAATGAATTTTCATGTGATGTAAACCAACATTAAAGGAACATTAAACACTAAATAAATGCTAAATAGAATGACGCATTTGATGAAAAGATTAGTCTGATAATAACATCTTGATGTATTTTTTTAAAGTTTTATTAGCTGTTTAAATATAGACAAAATAAGTGTAAAAATGTAGGGCTAGATTTCAAGTGGAGCACAAACTTATCGTTTACAGGTGCGTGATAAATAACTAGCAATTAGCGCTTATAAAATTAATTTTATAAAATTAATTTAATAACTGTGCCCCAAATGCCCCCCAAATATAATGAAGTGTATTTAAAAAAAATAAAAAAATTTTTAGCATTTATATTTTTGAATAAAATAACTGCACTAGGCAGTATTCTGAGGGTAAAGTTGGCGGGAGTGGGGTGTTGAAAGTGCCTTTAAAGGGACATTAAACCCAATTTTTTTATTTCATGATTTAGAAAGAGCATGCAATTTTAAACAACTTTCTAATTTACTTCTATTATCTAATTTGTTTCATTCTCTTGAATTGATATCCTTTGCTGAAAAGCATATCTAGATAGGCTCAGAAGCTGCTGATTGGTGGCTGCACATAGATGCCTCTTGTGATTGGCTTACCCATGTGCATTGCTATTTCTTAAACAAAGGATATCTAAAGAATGAAGCAAATTATATAATATAAGTAAATTGGATCCTCTATCTGAATAATGAAAGAAGAAATTTGGGTTTAATGTCCCTTTAAATTGCAATCTATGGGAACTGTGTGTTCCCAGTAAATATATATTTAAATGCTTATATACATATATATGTATGTGTTAATATGTGTATAAAAACATATGAACACATAAATATATATTCATATCATCATATACATATACATTTACAATTTGCTGACATTGCATGCCGTGTCTCCCATTGGAGCCTATGGAAGCGAGCTCTCGTGTGCGCAATGCTTTCCAGCAATGTGAACGCAAACTCACGTTCACATTGCTGTCAACTTGTAATACTAGCACACATTAGCATGTGCTGGTATTACTCAGTGGAGTGCAAATATCCCTTTCACAAAAGCGATATTTAGCACTCCACTTGTAATCTGGCCCTTAGTGTCTATAAAACAATGATAGCTGCCATGTTGTAACTTAGGTTACCTTCTCTGCTGTGGCTAATTGTGTGGTAAATAACAGTGCTCTGCACTTCCATTTCTAACTGCAACTGAAAAGCTCCCAATTTCAGAAAGCAAAAGGGGACAACATAAATAATGAAAGTATATTGCAGAGCTTTGTATATATATATATATATATATATATATATATATATATATATATATATATATATATATATATATATATATATATATATATATATATATATATATATATATATGTATATATATATATATATATATATATATATATATACAATGTATCTTTTAATAGTACTATCTCAAAGTATTTAATGTCCCTTTAAAGAAAGCCATCTATATCACAGGTGATCTTATGAAGTTACATGCTAAAGAAAGTTCTGATGTAAAACTAGTATGACAAATGATCACATTGGACAGTTACTCACCAATTTTATTTAGAAAAAAATAAATAAATGGCTATTTCAATAAACACTTGTTTCTGTATTATCATGTACAGTACTGACCAGTTGTTCTCTGCTGCCCCCTTTTGGCAAACATAGGAAGTTTTTTTGTGTGTGGGCTCTAATAATCATTTTGCATTTATAATACAAGCACAAGTTAGTAAAACACAAAATATAAGAATAGATTTCTAAGGATAGTAATTGTACCTCTCTCATATGAATAAAGATTCTGAAAATAAAGAATTATGCTTTTGACTTAGCTACAAGAAAACCATTAAATATTGTTTTACATAAATAGATTTCAGAGATGCGTATCACTATTATAGTTCTTGCATTATCCAATCACACTGGAGGCTAAGGTATAGCATTTCACCCATATTCCATTTGACCTTACCTTTGCAACTAGTAGCTTCACCAAACCATCCTGTCAAAGGACAGATTTTTATATTTTTAGCAGATTAAAACCAAAGGGATTATTACTGAAGGTATTGAATGAAAAGAGATATTCAGCCTGTAAACAGATTACATTCATAATAGTAATCCTAGCCTTATGGATGTAGAACAATGGCTCAATTATGACAGTGGAATCAGTTTTACATACCAGTTTGCTTAGATTGGATATCAAAACTACTGAGCATGAGATTACGACCGCATCTTTGTGCTAAAAAGCATGATAGATTGTGGTTTAAGTTTTCCCCCATAGACTTCAATGGAGCCTCGTTTTCATGCCAACAGTCTGACAGTTACAGCTCACATAACCCCAATCGCAAATAAATATTAAAGGGACACTGAACACAATTTTTTTCTTTTTTGATTCAGATAGAGCATGACATTTTAAGCAACTTTCTAATTTACTCCTATCATCACATTTTCTTCATTCTCTTGGTATCTTTATTTGAAATGCAAGAATGTAAGTTTAGATGCCGACCCATTTATGGTAAACAACCTGGGTTGTTCTTGTTGATAGGTGGATAAATTCATCCACCAATAAAAAAGTTCTGTCCAGAGTCTGAACCAAAAAAAAAAAGCTTAGATGCCTTCTTTTTAAAATAAAGATAGCAAGAGAACGAAGACAAATTGATAATAGGAGTAAATTAGAAAGTTGCTTAAAATTGCATGCTCTATCTGAATCACAAAATAAATAAATTGGGTTCAGTGTCCCTTTAATATATATGTATATGAATGTATGCATATATATTTATGTGTTTATATGTGTATATATGTATGAATATTCATATATACACACATATACATGCATACATATTTTGTATATATTCATTTACATAAATATTTAAAGAGATTTCTATGTTAATAAATGTGTCACATAGGATCCCTATATAAAAGGATTTCACACCTCACATCCCTTTGAGCCCTTATAACTTATCCATGTAATATTTTTATAAAACTTTATTATCAGATATAATTAATATGCGTTCTGTACATTATAATGTATTTTTGACGTGTTTTGTGCAATTGTATTCACTTAACCAGAGGTCTGAGTTTGCAGTGTTTACTGATGCGCATAACACATTCATGACCTTGCCGCCACATCTACTACCCACTTGTAATAAGAGTAGTTTTCGGGTGCGCATGGAAAGGAGCATTTTTGCCCCAACACAAGCTCACAGGATCGTTGCTCTCCAACTGTAATCAAGCCCAATAACAGTTTAGCAAAAGCACGGACTACCTACTAATCATGCACTTTCATCTGTTCTTAGTGATTCCTCTGAGGGTTGTCATGTATAGACACAGGAAACAGTCATGCTGGGTTTAAAGTCTATTGGGATTTATTACTACAACTCCGGCAGATCAGAGGAGAGGGGCAATAAAAGTCGGGTAAGCAAGACATCACCCGTGAAGTCACCGGACCCACTGACTGGAGTAACTGCTGGTAGGAGGGGGTAGGTTGTCTGTGGAGAGATCGGTGGACAGCGCTCCCTCCTCGCGGTGAAGAGCGTCACGTCTGGTCGATCGAAGGTGGGAAGAAACCCCGGCTCTACCTCTCTGTGGTTTCCTAGGCGGACTGCCAAAGCCTGTCAGCGGCTGGTAAGACACACTTGGCCTATATGTACAGCCCTTTTACATTGGGGTATTCTGTTCTCTGGGAGTTGAAGATTTGCAGGGAATTTATGGTGCTGGTGGTTCTCTCAGGGGACCGATTGGAAGTAAGCCAGTGAGAAGTGACTTTGATCGAATCCCTAATTTGCTCTTCCCTTTTTGCTTATTTCTCTCTGAGTGTTTTTGGGCAATAAGTGGCAGAAGTGCTTCTCAAGAATGAATATGGCGTACTTGTGCACCGGATACTACAGTATGGCAGAGTTGGCTATACCTAGCACTGCCCTTATTGTTGTATAAAGGTGAATTTTGTTTTAAGATACAAGGAGCAACAGCATTCTGGCTATTATAGATTAGGATATATAGGAGCGCCACTGGCTAAGATATACCACAGGAGTCAAAATATTAAAATCAAATATTTATACAAGTCTTTAATAATTGACAAAAAATGACAAAATTTGACAAAAATTAACAAAAATTTTTAACAAATGATGAGATCAGAATGTTGAACCAAACTAATGAACTCACTATAGTACAAAATCTAGGGAAAATAACCCTTTGATTCCTACTACATGAATACAATCCAGAAATGGATTGGTATAGCTCATAAATTTAAATTAGAGTCGTGAAACGTAAGTGTCAATATAACCATAACAATGAAAAACTGATTTCAAATAAAGGAGAAAATGAAGAAAAAAATATATATAATAGTGAAGATAACAATCCAATTAAGGATTAGTTTCTTAGTGGAGGACCCATATTTTTGAGCCTCAAAATAAATTCATTTATCAAATTTAGAATAGATAGTGATAGAAATTGGGATAAAAAATGTATACATATATAGGAACAAATCAAATCCCTGCAATATATAATACTCTTGAGTGTAATGTGCAATAATATAGTACAATCCAAAAATAAGTGAATTAAAGCAATACAATCAAATTATTGAGTCAATGCAATACTATCAAAGTTGGGTGGGTCTCACCATTTATAAACCTAAAACTCAACTAGGCTAGTACCAGCTGTAATTCTATTAGCTTTGGGACACACTGGTCTATTCAAATAATAAACTTACATAATAATTGATATAAATCTAATTATAAATTCATATCAAGTAACAAATTAGATAATAAACTTTTCCAATAATTGATATAAATCTAGTTATAAATTCATATCAAATAACAAATTAAAAAACAGTTAAAACATTTTAAATGATCGAATGAAATTATTATAAGAAAAAATTGTCCAAAAGATATTGTCCAAAAAATATATCAAATCCTGATGAAATGTAAATGGTAGTTCCTTCCTTAAAAGTAAAAGTCCTTGAGTCTATTGAAGTCCAAAGTCCTAATCCTTTGATAGATGTGTATATATAAAAAAACCTAGAAAAAAGGAAAAAAAGTGCACTAAACAAAATGTGCTTACTGGGTATGGACTATTGGAAATAGTCTTACCGTTCAAAAAGCCCGGTCCTGGATATGATTAGCCTCTCAATCTTAATTTTCGGATAGTCGTCTACGCGTTTCGGCCCTCTCAATGGGGCCCCATTGAGAGGGCCGAAACGCGTAGACGACTATCCGAAAATTAAGATTGAGAGGCTAATCATATCCAGGACCGGGCTTTTTGAACGGTAAGACTATTTCCAATAGTCCATACCCAGTAAGCACATTTTGTTTAGTGCACTTTTTTTCCTTTTTTCTAGGTTTTTTTATATATACACATCTATCAAAGGATTAGGACTTTGGACTTCAATAGACTCAAGGACTTTTACTTTTAAGGAAGGAACTACCATTTACATTTCATCAGGATTTGATATATTTTTTGGACAATATCTTTTGGACAATTTTTTCTTATAATAATTTCATTCGATCATTTAAAATGTTTTAACTGTTTTTTAATTTGTTATTTGATATGAATTTATAACTAGATTTATATCAATTATTGGAAAAGTTTATTATCTAATTTGTTACTTGATATGAATTTATAATTAGATTTATATCAATTATTATGTAAGTTTATTATTTGAATAGACCAGTGTGTCCCAAAGCTAATAGAATTACAGCTGGTACTAGCCTAGTTGAGTTTTAGGTTTATAAATGGTGAGACCCACCCAACTTTGATAGTATTGCATTGACTCAATAATTTGATTGTATTGCTTTAATTCACTTATTTTTGGATTGTACTATATTATTGCACATTACACTCAAGAGTATTATATATTGCAGGGATTTGATTTGTTCCTATATATGTATACATTTTTTATCCCAATTTCTATCACTATCTATTCTAAATTTGATAAATGAATTTATTTTGAGGCTCAAAAATATGGGTCCTCCACTAAGAAACTAATCCTTAATTGGATTGTTATCTTCACTATTATATATATTTTTTTCTTCATTTTCTCCTTTATTTGAAATCAGTTTTTCATTGTTATGGTTATATTGACACTTACGTTTCACGACTCTAATTTAAATTTATGAGCTATACCAATCCATTTCTGGATTGTATTCATGTAGTAGGAATCAAAGGGTTATTTTCCCTAGATTTTGTACTATAGTGAGTTCATTAGTTTGGTTCAACATTCTGATCTCATCATTTGTTAAAAATTTTTGTTAATTTTTGTCAAATTTTGTCATTTTTTGTCAATTATTAAAGACTTGTATAAATATTTGATTTTAATATTTTGACTCCTGTGGTATATCTTAGCCAGTGGCGCTCCTATATATCCTAATCTATGTTCTGTTTTTTAGACCTATTTAGGGGGTCTTTATTATAGTGAGCAGATATCAGTCCTGGGCGCTGGTTACTTATTTTTATACAGAAGCATTCTGGCTATTGTTTGGTTTGGAGTTGGCAACCCTTTTCTCTAGATCATCCCCATGCCATTTGGAGGCCTACAGTGAGTTAGAGGCTGGACCTGTGTAACTTTTGTCTCCCCATTTCCTACACCATATGTGCCGTGGATTGTATATCTGCCTGCCGCTCAACAATCTATCTGCTGAAAGGAGAGAAAAAAAGATTTAAAGGCTGTTAAGTGACTGCTTAATGTTAACTAAGCAAATTGATGCTTTTTCATGTTAGCATAGATTTATGTATGTATTTTCTCTGCTCTTTTTGCATAGTTCAGTGTTCACACTGAGAAATAGCATATTATATTGTCAAAGATATACTGGTTAAATCTTGTGAGATTAAGGGGCATATCCCCTATTAATATCTATCTGCATATTATAATTGTTTATCTATATAGGTGTCTGCTTTCCATAACTATAATTGTCTAAGCCAACAGGCTGTAATATCACTAATTAATCTAGGTATACACACACAGTTTAAAAAAAAAAAAAAAAAAAGGAAAAAGAAAGAAAAAATATCACCCACACAAGTTGAAGTTTAATCAACATTGTTTTGTTTTTTTGGAGGGACATAAGTTCCCGCTGGATTTGATCACTTTTTTGTATTTGTTTTATTTATCACTTATTGTTTGTAATCACAGGGTATATGGAAAGATTCATTATACATATGAAACTGAGTTCCCCTATAATGCCACCTAAAAGTAAGGATAGAAAGGTTAGCAGTGCAGACACCTCATTGGATCTTGCTTTGGAGGGGGGTATAGCCCACCTGGACATAGGTAATTTAGTATAGCAATTAACTGATGTATACACTCCTCAGTTCGATATTATTAAGAAAGAGCTTAGCAGTATTTCTACAGACATTGTTTCTTTATCAAATGAGGTTAAGCAATTTGCCTCAAGAATAGTAGAGGTGGAAAATAGGATCTCTGACTTGGAGGACCGGGGTAATGTCCAAGACAAAGTAGTCCAAGATCATGAAGTCAAAATTTCTAATTTACAATTCCATCTGTAGGATCTCGAGGATCGCTCCAGAAGGAATAATATTAGAATTATTGGACTCCCCGAATCCCCTAAGTATGAGGATCTTATAAAAGTCACCTCTTTATTACTTCCTAAGGCTCCCTGAACAACAACTTCCCCTGGCGGTTGAAAGAGCTCATAGGGTTGGATATAACAGAACAAACACCTCTAGTAATAGAGGCAGAATGTGTATTTTTAAGCTGCTTAGATTTCAGGACAAGGTAGATTTATTAAAAGCATATAGAAAGATGGGGGAATTTGTCTTTTAAAAAAACAAGTTGTTAATGTTCCAAGATTTCTCAATAGAGACATCTACTAAAAGGAAACAAATGATCCCGCTATGCACTAAGATTATCGATAAAGGGTTTAAAGCCTGGGTTGTGTACCCCGCAAAAATCATAACAGAAGAGAATGGTGTTAGACGAGTTCTTAACAATCCCCAAGAGGCTCACGAATTTATCAGCACCCTGTAGTATAATAGGGAAACATTCATTTCAGAATGAAAAATGTGTTTTGATTGGGATTGATGTGCTATTTGCTTGGTTTTTTTATTCTAGACGTGTTCTGGTTGGATACAAGGTGTATTAATCATTTTAAAAGGGAAAAATAATCTATATTGGAGCTGATTGTTTCTTATTTTAAGTTTAAATATTTCCCAGGTCTATTATGTCGGTATAGGTTGGGCAGCATCTTTTATAATAATTTTTTTTTCTCTCTCCCTCCCCCCACCTCTGGGTATATGCTTAGCTTAAAGATGTTAAATAATATCTTAAATTTATCTGATGGCAGCCAAGATTAATATACTTTCTTGGAACGTAGGGGGCATTACGTCTCCTAGAAAACGTAAGTTAATTATTAAATATCTTGCTAAATTTAACCCTGATATTGTGATGCTGCAGGAAACACATCTTAATATGGTAATATGGTAGAAGCTGTGAAATTGAAGTGCAAATGGGTTGGTGAATGTGTTGCAGCTCCAGGGGTTAAAAGAAAATCAGGAGTAGCAGTTTTGCTACACAAAAATTTAGTTTATAACATTGTGAAAACAGAGGCTGATCCAGAGGGAAGATTTCTGATACTACATATTCAGATTAATAATTGTAATTTTGTCATATGTAATATATATGGCCCCAATTCTTTCTCTCCTGCCTTTTGGGATACTATTAGAAGTAAATTGTTTCTATCATCAGCAGCTAATTTAGTTTTAGGGGGAGATTTTAATATGACGCTGTGCTCTATATTGGATAGATTGTCTTCAAAAAATTTACGTGAAAACCACAAAGTAGCAAAATATTTTAAATTTTTTTGTCATGAAATAAAACTAATTGATATATGGAGGTTTAAAAATCCAGAGCTAAGTAGTTTTTCTTGTGAGTCTAAATCTCACATGACATTTTCGAGAATAGATTTGTTTTTAATCTCTAAACCACTTGTTCTTTGTAGATCGGAAGCGAATATTTATGATATTGTTATTTCTGACCATGCAGTAATCTCTTTCACATTGATGGCTATTTCCCCCCCCCCCCCAAGATCCCTAATACGTCATTTTTTTTCCCTCGGTTTTTGACTGACAGTCCTAGGTTCAGCAATTGGTTAAAACAAAAGTGGAAGGATTACGTTACCTTTAATATAGGGCAATTTAGTAAACCAGAGGTGTTTTGGGAGGCAGCGAAAGCTGTATTAAGGGGGGAAATCAAACTTTATCTATCCACTTGGAAGAAGAAAATGTTGGAGCAGGAATTACAATTAGCAGCCCAAGTTCGAAATGCTCTCAGGAAGTTCTATACAGATAAGACAAGGGACAATTGGGATAGATATTGTAAACTGAAAAGGGAAAGAGACATCTATCTAAAACAAAGGTCTCAAGAAGAAGAACTGAAAATAAATTACCAATTTAGAGGACATTATGGGAACTCTGCCAAATTTTTGGCTAGAGTAGTGAAGGTGAGGAAAAGCAAGAATCTTATATCGGTTATTAAAGTTGACAATGTAAAGTATTCTAATACAGAGGATATTAGTCAGGCTTTTTTTAACGTGTTTCAACGGCTTTATTCAGAGTCAGAGGTTAATTTGGATAATGCATCAGATTTTTGGGCGAGTGTTAAACTTCCTAGTGTTACGGAAGAGAATTTACTAGAGCTTAATAGACCCATCTCAGAGGAGGAAGTTCTTGAGGCTATACAGTCAGCTAATCTTAATAAATCTCCTGGACCGGATGCTATTCCGGTAGAGTTTTACAAAATTCTGAAGGAAGAAGTTAAATTATCTCTAGTCAATTTGTTTAATTATTATTTCTCTTCCAGTAACTTAATGTCTAACTATTTCTCTGCTGCACGTATATCTTTGATTCTAAAGAAAGGTAAGGATCCGGAAGATCCTGGGTCTTATAGACCTATATCAGTACTTAATGCTGATTATAAGTTGCTTACGGCTATTATCTCGACTAGGCTGGCTAAATTATTAGATGGGATCATCCACCCAGACCAAACCGGATTTATGAAGGATAGGAATTCTCTTAAGAATATCCATAAAGTCACTACGTTTTTGGATTTTGCCTGGAATTTAGATCCCAAGAATGAACAATTTAAAAAGATTTTTGAAGCAGCTATTTTGACAGTAGATGCCGAGAAGGCCTTTGATGCAGTGAATTGGAATTATTTGTTTACAGCTTTGGAGCGTTTTGGATTTAAGAACCAGTTTTTTGAATTTGTTAGAAATTTATATAAAAATCCGATTTCATTTCTCTGCATCAACGGTCATTCTTCTCCATATATATCACTCAAAAGAAGGACTAGACAAGGGTGCCCCCTTTCCCCGTTGCTTTTTAATTTGGCATTGGAGCCATTTGCTATTTTATTACGGGATAGGTTATCAGGGATCCCATTGGGTTCCATTAGGTTAAAAACTCTTTTGTATGCTGACGACCTGTTAATATTTTTGGATAAGGCTCAACATTCTATCCCCATAGTGTTACAATTATTCAAAGCTTTTTCTTCCTTTTCAGGATATAAAATTAATTTTGATAAGAGTGAACTTCTTTGGTTACATAATAAAGGTTCCAATTGGGGAGATCACCCTTTCAAGGTGGTTGAGTCCTTCCGGTATTTAGGCATTATCCTTCATAGAAATCCAGCAAATTGGTACAAATTAAATCTCCCTCCGATATTGCAGAAAATGAAAAATTATCTGGAAAATTGGTCTTCGCTCCCAATCTCATTGTTTGCAAGAATTAATCTGATTAAAACTATTATTTTCCCAAGAGTCTTATACCTTCTCCAAAATCTCCCGTTGTTAATGACTAATAAAGATATCAGCAATGTACAGTCTTGGCAATCTAAATTTATATGGGGCAATAAAAAGCCGAGGATTAGTCTGAATAGGTTGATGCAAAAACGTTCTAGGGCAGGGCTAGCCTTGCCAGATTTTAGGCTTTATAATTGGTCCTGTCTAGCTAAACTGGCCCTTGACTGGATCACAGGTGTAGATAAATTCGTGTCGGTAGAGCTAGAATCATTTCTGATTTCCCCTTTCTCTCTGAAAGCTATTCTTCACTGTCCTGTACAAAAGTTACCTCTAAATCTTAATAAATTGATCTCTTTTAAAAATGTCATTATAGCCTGGCATAAAATCTGTCGAGTGTTAAAAATGTCTCCATTATTCTCGGAATGTTTCCCGATAATAGGCAATCCGGAATTTACTCCTGGTATTAATCAGAGAGTGTTTAGATTATGGGCCGAAGCAGGACTGATTTATGTTCATCAGTTATTTGACCTTAATCAGTTGTTGTCTTCAGAATTATTATTTCAAAAGTTTAATATACCCCACTCGAGTCTATTTGCCTATTTCCAGTTACGTCATTATATATTTACGCAAAAATGGAACACTGATGTTTTTGTGGATTGGATGGATATTAAGAATATAATCCGACAATTTTCTCTGGGTCAGTCTTCAATATCATTGATTTATGATATTCTTTTGGCTAGACAGGGGGAACTATGTGCAGATAGGTTATATAACTACTGGAAGAGATACTTTCCTCAATTGGAGGAGAGTAGGATTGAGCGAAGCTTCCTAGAGTTAGAAAAATTACAAGTTTCTGTATCATGGAGAGAAGCACACCTAAAATTAGTTAATAATTATTATCTTTCTCCTGATAAAATGGCTAGATTTTATCCTGCCTAAAATTATGCGTGTCCACGGTGTTCTCTGGATAGGGCTGATATTTTTCACATATTTTGGTCCTGTCCTAAGATCCAACAATATTGGCAAAAGATAAGATATTGGTATAGTAAATATTACAAAGATATGGCTCCGTTTACTGCTGATGAGATATTTTTTCTAACCAATATTGATTTACGTCCTAAACGAGTGATAAAGATATTAAATACAATTATTTTAACTGCAAGACAGTTAATTGCTAAGGGTTGGAAAGATCATATAGCTCCCAGGGTCATAGGGTTCCTTAAAGAAATTCAGTCTCAAATTTTATTTGAATCTTTTCATACTAAATTTTCAGTGAAATCTAGAGTCAGAGCTTTTCTTCTGGATTGGCTTCCATTGATCACGTCTTACCCACTTCAGATCCAAAGGCGTATTTTGCAGCCCTTTTTAAATACTATAGCCTTCCTAGAACTGGTTATACTAGAATTGTTTCCTCCATCATGGGTATCCAGTTTTCGGGAGATAACCATATGAGATAGGGATTAAGGAATAGTAAGGGGAGAAAGAGAGGGGGAAGGATAAGGAAGGGAAAGAATCAGCAGAAAAAATATAGACAGTTTTTTTCAGACATTTTTTTTCCTATCCTACAAAGTCTTCTAAACTATTTGCTTATAGTAAGGGAAAGAAAAGGAAAGGGATGGAAAAAGAGAGTTAAGAAAGAGATAAAATAAGACGTATTAAGGTCAATTCTTCGGTATAGTTATAGTGGCATTTTAGCATTGTACGAGGTGGGAGGAGGAGGAATTTATAAAAAAAAAAATTGTTTTTTCTCTTTTTTTTCTTCTTTTTCTTCTTTTTCTTTTATCTTCTCATTGTCTTTTTGTCCATTAGTTGTTTAATACTTATACAATCTCCAGTGATGTATTCAGCCATATTATGAATGTCAGGTATTAGTATATACTTGCTTTGTTCTTTTGGGATCACTTATTATTGTTATTTTCTAAATGAATGCCCTGTGTGGAGCAATGAATTGTAACCTGACGTGTTTATTCAGTTGCTGGAATTAATAAAAAAAAATTAAAAAAAAAGAAATCACATGGGTCCCAGTTAAATTATGTAGTTACTGTCCAGCCTCGTCCTATTTGTTTTGCTAGTGTCTGGTTCAACAACCTGGTTCTTTTAAACCATTGTCATTGATGCTTTGCTACATTTTTAAGCTTGGAAAATCTAACAGGGCCATGTACCTTGACTGAGTTGCTAAGCCTGTAGATCATCATTGTATAGAGGCTGTTCCTTTTTTAGCCTGTAAATTGATAAATGGAATAAAACTTAAAGAACCACTTAATGCAGTACAATTACATAATTAGCAAGTGCATAATAAAAAGACAAGGCAATAACACTTACTCTGACTTTCAAATAAGCAGTCATTTTTTTTCTGACAAATTTATTTTTTCTCCCATTTTCCAGCCCACTGCATCATGTGACAGACATCAGCCAATCACAGACTAGTATAAGTATACCCTATGAACTTGTGCACAATGCTCAGTAGGATCTTGTTCCCCAGAAAGTGTGAATATAAAGAGACTGTACAAAATTTGATAATGGAAGTAAATTGGAAAGTTTCTTAAAACTGCTGCTCTTTCTGAATCATAAAAAGTTTATTTTGACTTGAGTGTCCCTTTAAGAAATCATTGAATTCCAAATTTTCAAAACTCTGACAAATAAATATGATTCCGCCTTTTCTAATTTATCAGCTAGTCAATTAATTTATTATTTTCTGAAATATTGTATCCCTATTAACATGTAATGCTTAACTTTTGTGTGTTTTTTTTGTCTGCAGACGTATATTTCCACAACAAGAAATGGCAGATTTCTCAACTCAACAGCTTCTCACTTCGAGCTTTAAACTTGTCAGTCAGTTTCACATAGAAAACCAGCACAATGACTTTGATGACTCATGGCTTCAAGCGATGTTGATTCTTCTTTCAGTGCTAAATCTATGAGTGAGGCAACCACCTCTCAGGCTCACCTGCTTGCCGCCCTCTGCACAATAGTTTTATGTTCTGTAGAATAGTCTAATGAAATTTCATTCAAACAGTTTTATTTCAAGTTTATACACATGCATTTCCCCTAGCAAATGCTAATTATTATAGCTATAGTAATGAATAGCCTTGATTTTATCCAAAATAGTAGGTGAATATTTTCCAACCTTCCTAAAAGTTTAAATTGAGACAGTTGCTTCCTTTCAGTTTTCTATTTATATTTGTAGTTATTGTTAATATTTATGCCAAAGTTTATCAACACTTCAATAGATTAAATAACAGCATTAATTAGTGACCAGGTCCATTTAGTCTCTTTTCAGCATAATTTGGGATTTTTGTTTTTATCTCCTTGTCTACATTCTGAGACCCTCTATTTTGATTATGTAAAAAAAGACAAAATCAAATATGCAATGACATGCATAATTCAAGGGTTAATATCAGAAACTAAAATTTTGTTTGTGTTTGCGCACGTCTGGTTTATCACTTGTATTACAAGTTGAAAGTAAACGCGATTGCTTGAGCGCAATTCAAGTTAGCACTTGTCTGGTTAGCGTGTCCTCAGAGCTCTGGTTAACAGTTTCCTGAAACAAAAATACATTACAAAGTACACTTATATTCAAAATAACACCATCTTCATAAACAGACCCCCAATATTCTAACTTTGGCTTTTTGTGCTCATCAGGAGTGTGCAAGTGAAAACAGTTTACTTTCAACTCAAAATATGAGCGCAACCCGATGCCAGCAAAATGCTTACTTCTAGCGTAGTTAACACTTGAGCAGGAGCGTTAATTAGCGCTCCATTTGTAATCTGGCCCAAAATCAATATTGTTACCTTCTTGTTGATAAAATAAAGGAAAAAATTGACTCTCTCAGACCCTTCAAATTGCGAAAGAGCTAGTAACTAAAGAAGAGCCCCAGTTTATATTTTTACAACATCCACTATGTTATGAGCATTTTAATTTTTAGTAGTTTAAATTAACCTGTGATTAAACAAAAAAACAAACAAGAAGTATTCAAATGATAAAAGAGGAGGGATTTACCCCAGTTAAAAAAAAAGAAAAACAGTTAATATATATATAGGGTCACTTACAGGCTTGACATAATTTACATAAGAATATGAATACAATAGAGGTATTTGCAATATAAACTGCAAAATAAGTCTGATAGCAGGATATGGAACTCCCAGGGTACATTTGTGAGTGGGGGGGGGGGGGTGGTATATATGGAGTCAACCAGACAGCTAACACAGCAAACTGCTTTTAGGTCTATATATAGAAGAAAAATAAAAGGAAAATGAATTCTATTATCAGACTAAAACCCCAGAGATAGCACATCCAGAAGAAAACAAAGCAAAATGTCCACTTTAATACACTGAAGGTCACTGTTGGACCTAAAAGCATAGTAAGGTGACAAGCTGGGGCATTAAGACTATTGGCTAGATAACAAGTGGAGAGCTAAATTAATGGGCCACCGCAAATTGGCAAATGTGCCTGTTTGCGGGAGCGCAATAATTAACCAGCCATTACAAGCCTATGGAAGTGCGATCTCATGAGCGCAATGCTTCCTAGCAATGCGAATGGCGAGCTTGTGTTCACATTGCGATTAACTTGTAATACCAGCGCACATTATTGTGCGCTGGTATTACAAAGTGGAGGGCTAATATCACTTGCATTGCATGTGATATTTAGCGCTCCACTTGTAATCCAGCCCAATATAGGGCCACTTATGGACCTTTGAAAATAGCAAGTGGGGATAATGAGAGAAAAAAAACATTAACACATATGATCTATAAAACTATGCTTATTCCTAAATCTCCAAGCAAAATGTATCAGTACATTAGTCAGGCGTCTAAAATCCTGAGAACATTCATCACATAAAGTGGTAAGGTGGAAATCACAATCCCCAGGTTTTCAGGAAGCAGTGCAGGAGTGACAACAAACAAATAATACCATTCAGTCATTCAAATGTTCAAATGATGTTCTGAGTGAATAAGGGCATAGAAATCATAAGCACTGTAGCAGACAAATATACATGTGAGTACAAATATAAGTAATGTACCGCATATGTGTGAGTTGGGATATCCTGCACTCTGCAAAATTACTGTTCATTAAGCTAAAATCTCCCTTAATACCTAGCTGGAAAAATAACTAAATGTACCCTGCTGTCTTGGCCGCTGACAACACAAATTAGTAGTGTAGAAGATTTAGATCATTTTCAGATATCACAGTAATTAGGGCAGTATAAGCGTAGAGATAAGCGATCTCAGTTCAAGGTGCAAATATCTAATAAAGTACATATGGCCCTTATAAAATATATATATATATCTCATATACATATACAGATATAACCAGGCAACTGTATGATGTTTAGAATTAGACAATATGAATTCCTAAAGTTGGTAAACTCAAAAATGACCACATGCACTTGTAAAACATGGAATATGTAATTAAGGCATCCAAACAACCTGGTTAATACTATAAGGACAATTATCTTAACTTTCACATCAATATCTACAATAGGGTAGTTCTCTATTACATCGCCTACTCTAATTCACCATTAATGAGTTTCTAATATTGAAGATAGTTTCTTAGTAAGATTAAACTAGTGAGTATTATGTAGCAGTCCCAAGAGGAAAATCTGATAGAACATGTTGGAGGTTATAGGATTGAAACAAAAGTCTAAAACTATAGGAGAACATCCACGTGAGAAAGCTGCTCTGGTCTTAAACTGAAGCCACCACCTTAGCCAACTTTCAACCTCATATCCAGTATAGAATTTCCCATTGGCAAACTCTTCTCTATGAGTGCAGGCCGGGTGGTAAAAATGTTGCCCAAGTGTGTGGCATATAATATTGTGCTGGTCGAGAGCAACTGTGTCTGTGGCACCAAATGAATAAACAGTTGCAGGAATCTGAGTGCTCCAATTTCCTTCTATGCTCCTTGCTTGATTTCATATTCACATTCTTCTTAGACCCTTATAGTGCACTTCTTCAGCAGAGCATGAAGCTCAGACTTTCCCCTTAAGATTAATTTGCCGCACCACCAGCTCTTTCATATGGTAACCCTCCTCCTCTGTGCCCTGTACAGCCACAGACTCTTCTGGGCTGGCAGAAGACATGTCTAGATGGGAATCCTCTTCTTTAGCATTAGGTTCCAAGGGAATCTTCATATGGGATCCAGAATTTGAAAGGAGTACTGCCTAAATATGCCTCTACATTGTGTAGAAATCATCAAATATAAGCTTTTCTATAGCTTGAAGTATATTAGCTTCTGTAGCCTCCATGTTCACGGGTTACTCTCCCCATAAACTCCACTGCAAAGTAATAATCAAAGTAAGTTTACCCACTTGGTACAGTTGGTAGCGTTGCACAGACTACTCAGGAAAATGTTTTTTTTTTAAAGCAGTATAAGTTAACTACTCCTAAAGCCCATTCACACGGGCCATTTTTTGCAGTACAGTGGTCCCACCCCTTGCGCTCTCTCCCTCCCCCTTTCTTTTGCTCTCTCTCTCTCCCCCCTCTCTTTTGAGCTCTCTCAATCCCCCTCTCTTTTGAGCTCTCTCCCTCCCCCTTTCTTTTGCTCTCTCTCTCTCCCCCCTCTCTTTTGAGCTCTCTCAATCACCCTCTCTTTTGAGCTCTCTCTCTCCCCCCCTCTCTTTTGTGCTCTCTCTCCCCCCTCTCTTTTGTGCTCTCTCTCTCCCCCTCTCTTTTGCGCTCTCTCTCTCCCCCTCTCTTTTGCGCTCTCTCCCCCCTCTCTTTTGTGCTCTCTCTCTCCCTCTTTTTTGCGCTCTCTCTCTCCCCCCCTCTCTTTTGTGCTCTCTCTCCCCCCTCTCTTTTGCACTCTCTCTCCCCTCTCTTTTGCGCTCTCTCTCTCCCCCCTCTCTTTTGCGCTCTCTCTCTCCCCTCTCTTTTGCTTTTTCTCTCCATCCCCTCTCTTTTGCTCTTTCTCCATCCTTCTCTTTTGCTCTCTTTCTCCACCACTCTATTGCTCTTTCTCCCCCTCTCTTTTGCTCTCTCTCCTCTCTCTCTCTCTCTCTCTCTCTCTCCTCGCTCTCTCTCTCTCTTCTCTCTCTCTTTCTCCCCTCTCTCCCCCCCCCCCTCTCTCCCCACCCTCTCTCTCCCCTCCCTCTCTCTCTCCCTCTCTCCCCCCCTCTCTCTCCCCCCCTCTATCTCCCCCCTCTCTATCTCCCCCACTCTCTCTCTTTCTCTCTCTCCCCCTCTCTCTCTCTCTCTTTCTCTCTCTCTCCCCCCCCCCCTCTCTCTCTCTCTCTCTCTCTCTCTCCCCCACTCACCCCCGGCCACACCCACTTCTGCCCGCACCGCAGATCAGGTAGGGACTCTGAGGCCAGGTGTGTTTGTCCTTGTGCTGTTTCTACTGCGCATGACAGCTTCGGACAAACACACTTGGCCTTTTATAGTAGAGGATTATCCAGCAAGTCTGGGGGTATCAACAGACCAGCCCTCTGTACATAAGGCAAAAGGTTATGTCTCCATTTTGTGTTAGCTGGACCGGTATGACCACAACATTGTCCCACGGGGATTCCTAGGCTGCCAAAATATTGTTCTCAGTAGGAATGATCTTGAGTTCTGTCAGTTTGCTTTGTCTACTAAGTCTTTAATTCTAATGAATTTGAATTACCACCCATAACATTAAATAGCACACTGAGGGGATATTAGTGTATTTTTCTAAACTTATTATTAGAAATGAATAAATATGGCAACAATTAAAATATTGTGTAAAGGATACCTTATCTGTAATCCAACAAATAATATTCCACAAACTCCCAAAACCACTTCATACAATAATGCTTTAAGTACTTTTCTCAGAAATAGCCAAAATGACGTATTAAATACATACATATAAAATACTGTAGCATGTAACAATAATGTGTGTATTGGAGCCAAGTCACATTTCCCTGGAGCTATTATCTATGCCAATTAAAGTGATAGTAAGCATAAGGTATGCACTGCATTGTTAGTCTATTAGACAAGTGCACAGAGAAAACATTTGTTTTGGATTAATCGTTTGCCTCAAAAAAAAAAAAAACTTTTGTTTCTTCTCAAATTTGTTCATTTGGTCATTTAGAATGTGTTTGTTATAAAAAATCAATTCATCCACTATTTCTTATGGAGAACGTTTTCAGGGCTTTAGAAGAGCAGTTGTAAAGCATCTTAAACTTATATAAAGTTACAGTAGTAGTACACCACTTTATGCAAAAGGATTTAGCTGTATCATCTGCTTATGAACTTACAACACAATTTTGTTATTAATATCATTATAAATATACACATAATTCTTAAAGTGATAATTATTTATATTTTGAGTAGATTTAAAGGGACAGTCTACCATAGAATTGTTATTGTTTTAAAAGATAGATAATCCCTTTATTACCCATTCCCCAGTTTTGCATAACTAACACAGTTATATTAATATACTTTTTACCTCTGTCATTACCTTGTTTCTAGGCATCTTCTGACAGCCCCCTGATCACATGACTTTTGTATTTATTATCTATTGACTTGCATTTAGTATTGTGTTGTGCAAACCCTTAAATAACTCCCCGTGCCTGAACACAGTGTATTTGACCCACATGAACTAACAGTCTCTTGTTGTGAAAAGCAATTAAAAAAGCATGTGATAAGAGGTGGCCTTCAAGAGCTTAGAAATTAGCATATGAGCCTACCTAGGTTTAGTTTCAACTAAGAATACCAAGAGAACAAAGCAAATTTGATGATAAAAGTAAATTGGAAAGTTGATTAAAATTACATGTCCTATCTGAATAATGAAGTTTAATTTTGACTAGACTGTCCCTTTAACACTAGTTTTTTTAATTGTGAGTTGAGTTGCATCTGGTTTTACAGAATTACTATGATAACCGTTATGACAAAATTGTACATAAGGGTGGGGCTATTCTATTAAACTTTTGTCACCTAGGGCTTGATTAGAGAAATCACTCAAAGTCATTTGGAGGCTTTGCGAGCATTATATTGTAATCTATGTGTCTGTCATTAACATTCAGAACCCTGCATTGCTGGATAAACATCTCGCAAACTTAAATGTGCCCATAGTCTGAAAAAAGGTATTAAATATATTAAAATATTTGTTTGCTGTACACAAATTAAGTGACTTCTGCTTTATATAAGTGGACTTCCCTTTCCAATTGGAATACGTAAACATCTCAAAACTCCCAGCTCTGACTGTTTACCTGGCACTTACAGAAATCTGGGTTATATCCAGTGACTGAGGCAATTACCCCAGATAAGCCTGAGTGCAAGGTTCAGTAGGTAAAGATAACATAAATATCAAACACAACACACATAGATGGCAGGCACTCATTGGCTGTGTACCCCTTGACAATGTCCCAGGTACCTCCAGGGGGTACATTTACCACAGATTGAGAAACAAGGTTCTAATGGATTAAAATGGTGCCCTAGAGAATAATATAATCTGAATTATTACAGACAGAATTGAAAAGCAGGGAAAAAAAAGCTTCAGATGTCCACTCCCACTACCTGTGTTTTTTTGTTTCTAAAAGATTAAAATTATCTCCATAAAACATAAACTAAATTGTTAACAGCAAAAACATTAGTATTTTCATTCTACTTTTATCTGGAAGTTTTAAACTGGCAGCATTTATCATTAAAAAACTGTTATATTCACTTAAAAATAAAAGCAAAAAAAATGTAACTGTTGCCATTAAATTATTTTAAAATGCTGATTAAATGTTTTTCTTTGTAACTTTCCTTTTTGCTGTTTACAGCAAGACTTAAATTGCAGAAGGCAAGTCAGATTGCAAACGCCTACCACTTGTTACACAGCACACATAAAACTTCATGAAGCCCATGTGGTACAGATGCCAGACTTCTGTCATTGTGCACTGTATATCTCTATTTTCTTCTCATTAATATGAGCTTATTTTGAAAATTAGATTGAATTTTCATAAAAATGGGGACAGTGAATGAATTAATGTTAATATCTTAATTTACATTTAAAACAATGTTTATTTTACCATGACAGTGTATTTGCCTGTGATACATGAATTAAGGTCCATACAAAAAAGGGACAGATGCTTTTTTTTTATTCTTTAAATGAATTGTGACTTGTTATTCACTTCTTTCGATTCACAAATAGTCGTATGCCCCAATTCATTTTTGTTGTTGTTCTTGCATTATCTCTGCAATAATAGTAAGCCTTTAGAGATTGTATAGACGTGCGTGTTTGTTCTAGTTTAGTTACACATCCATAGGGGGTGTTATATTTCACTATTTCAAAATTATAATTAGGTTCAGAGTAGAATAATATGTTCCATTTCATTTCTAATATATGTTTTTTAATCATTAAGGGAGATTAAAGTCAAAAGTTCAAAAATCAGACAGCATGCAATTAAAAAAACAACATTCCAATGTATTTCTTTTATCAAATTTGCATTGTTCTGTTGGTATCCTTTGTTGAAGGGTAACCTAGGTAGGCTCAGGAGCATGCACATGTCTTTAGCATTCTGTGGCAGCTATGTTTGCAATAGCATCTAATATTATATATAATAGAGTGTTTAAAGCACATGTATACTCCTGTGCTTATATTAAGATACCTAGATCTACTCTTCAATGAAGGATACCAAGAGAATTTGATAATAAAAGTAAACTTTAATTTCATGGTTTATCTAAATCATAAAAGTTACATTTTGATGTTAGTGTCCCTTTCAGTTTATTTTAACTTTATTTTCACTGGGTTTCTGTGTCAAGAGAATTACTAAACACACTACTCCTGCTCACCTCTTTGAATGAGTTATGGCTTCTCCAAATCCTCCTGGAAATCTAACTCTTCTTGGTCTGAAAACAAACAGTCCAATAATTATATCCCAGCTCCCAAGACTACATGAAGGTGCAGCCCCCATACCAGATCAGTCTCTAGCGGGGGGCAGATTGAGTTTCTTTTGGGAGGCATGGGAGAGTTCTGTTCAGGATCCCTGGGTATTGCAAATAATTTTTTAGGGATATTAAATAGGTTTTCATTCAAGTCCTCCTTGGTGAAGATTCTTTCTGTCTCAAGTGCCTCGAGATCATTTAAAGGCCCAATATTTCTTGTGTGAGAGACCTGGAGTTAATGTGAGTGGTTACTCCAGTTCCAACTCCAGAATTAAACCAGGGGTTTTATTCAAATCTCTTTATAGTACCAAAAAATAGGGTACTTTTTGGTCTGTTCCAATTTTCAAAATGGAGACAATTTTCTCTTTAATTCCTTTAGTGGAAGAGGGTCTTTTTATGTCTATCGTAGACTTAAAAGATGCTCATTCGCCTACTCCTATCCACAGGGATAATGTCAAATTTCTGAGATTGGATTTTATAGACGAGCATTACCAGGTTATGGCCCTCCCTTTTGGTCTGGCTACAGCTCCTAAAGTACTGGGAGTTCTGTTGTCTGTGGTTTAAACTCAAGGAATTTCTGTAGATCATTACTTGGATGAAATTGTGGTCCAGGCTCCTTCTTATCATATGCTGTGCCTCACACTCAGATAGTTCTTGAGTTGCTCCAGAGTCACAGTTAGAAAATAAATCTTCCAAAAAGCTCATCAACTCCTCAGACCAGTGTATCTTTTATGAGTTTCATAATCAATTCCTTGACTATATTTTTGTCTCTGACAGATCAGCCAGTCTGAAACTGTAACAGGCCTGTGCCCTTCTGCAGCTGAATCCTCTCCCTTACATTGCTTAGAGCACAGAAGTTGTGCTTCATATGCGGTTCCATTTGCCAGATTTAATCTTCGGACCTTCTAATTGCAGGTGCTGCATCAATGGAATGGTGAACATAAGGATCTGTCTCAGAGGATTCTGTTACATCCCAAGATAAGATAACGCTTGACTTGGTAGAAAACTCAGTAGTCCCTGGTTCAGGGAGCCTTCTTTCTTTGACCAGTGTAGATTGTAATCTCCACAGATGCCAGCCTGTTAGATTGAGGTGCAGTCTGTGGGTATCAGAGAGTGCAGGGAGATTGGTCTCCTAGGAGGCAAGGTTACCTGTAAATATTCTGGAACTTACAATCTTCAGGGCTCTCCATACTTGGCCCGACCTCAGACAAAAATATTTTCTGAGATTCCAGTCAGACAATGTAACATCACTGGCTTATGTCAATCATCAGGTAGGAACTCGCAGTTTCTTAGCAATGAGGGAAGTGTCCCATATCATCAGTTGGGCAGAGCACCATCATTTAATAATTTCTGCCATCCACATTTTGGGTGTGGACAACTGGGAGGCACACTTTCTAAGTCACCAGGCTCTTCACCCAGGGGAATGGTCTCTAAATCTGGAAGATTTCTCCCAAATTCTAAGATGATGCAATCTGCCAGAGAAAGATCTTATGGCTTCTCATTTGAATCACAAATTGCTTCAGTATGACTGGGGCAAGTCTGACAGATGCCTTAGTGGTCACTTGGTTGTTCAACCTGATTTACATTTTCTCACCATTTGTGTTGTTATCCAGAGTGATAGCCAAAATCAAGCAGGAACAAGCCTCAGCAATTCTGATTGAATCTGGTACAGATGTCCTCAAGCTCACCTTGGAGGCTTCCTCTAAAAAAAGGACCTTTCTTTTATCAAGATCTCTAAACTATGAATTTAACGACATGGGGATTGAATGCTTAATTCTGTCTCACAGAGTTTTTTTTTAACAAAGTTATTGATACCCTTTTCCAGGGTAGGAATTATTTTAGAATTCCTAGCATTCTGGGGTTCCTGCAGGAAGGCCTAGATAAAGTTTTATCAGCTTGTTCACTGAAGGGTCAGATTTTGTCTATTTCTATATTGTTTCATAAGAAATTACTAAAATTCCCGACTTTCAATCCTTTGTTCAGGCTCTGATAAGATTTAAAGGGACAGTAAAGTCAAAATTAAACTTTTATGATTCATATAGAGCATGCAATTTTGAACAACTTTCCAATTTACTTCTGTTATCACATTTGCTTCATTCTCTTGGTATCTTTTATTGAAGAGTAAGACTAGGTAGGCTCATAAGAGCTCAGGAGTGTGCACGTGTCTTTAGTACTCTATGCCAGCAGTGTTTTGCAACATTGTATAACAAAGCTTCAAATAATGCTTAGTGACTAATGGTAACCCAAATGATGCAATGTATCAAAAGATTATATAATGAAAATAACTCACAATCAGGGTGGCACTACCAAAACAATAGTGCATGTAAGGCAGGCTGGATGTTACAATCATCAGCTGCACCAGGTTGTTCTGGTGAATATAAAAGCCTCAGTTTAGAATCCCTGTAAGTCAAGCATAAAAGTACATCTCATAGTGTAGACTGTACTGTTATATAGTGACAAACTCAAAAGATCCCAAGTTGGTAACTCACATTGTTGTTGGCAGTACAGGAGTAATAGTGCAAAAGGGCCTGCTGGATATTCTAGTCACCAGCTGACATTCTACTCAGGTATACTCTTCTATTGGAGTCCCTGATTGCAGCTAAATACCAAAATAGATCTAAATTAAAGTTAACTAGATTAAAACTTTAACAAAACAATAAAAATGTATACAACGTATTCCTCAGCTTTCAACAAGCTGTTTCATCATGCATAATTCAAACTGGTGCAGAAGAGATCTGTTGTTCAGTCCTGCCCCCTGCTTTTTGTGCAAGCAATTGCATGAGAGCAGGGCCTGTCAATAGAAGTGCATTGAAAGCTTTTTTTAAATTAAATTGAAAAGCATGAACGTTTCATTTTGACTGTTATGTACTTTCATTTCAGTAATCATCCATACTATTAAAGGTAAAGATATCGGAGGTCGATTTATCAAGCTCCGTATGGAGCTTGAAGGCTCGACGGAAACAGAGGTTATGAAGCAGCGGTCTAAAGACTGTTGCTCCATAACTTGTCCGCCTGCTCTGAGGCCGCGGACAGAAATCAACCTGATCGAATACGATCGGGCTGATTGACACTCCCTGCTAGCGGCCCATTGGCCGCAAATCTGCAGGGGGGCGGCATTGCCTGTGCAATGATAAATGCCGAGAGCGTATGCTGTCGGCATTTATCAATGTACGGCGGACATGATATGCTACATCGTATCATGTCTGCTCAAACATTAATAAATAGGCCCCATCATCTGTGTATTGCTTTTCTTCTTTATTATTACAATCAATTCAGTTACAAATATAAATCTACTCAATGTCATAAACTACGGTTACACAGTTTTCTACAAACACTCCTACATTGTCTTCCATCGCTAATGGGTTTATTTTGTTTCAAGCTTATTTTATTTTCTAAATTCAAAGGCAATAATATATTTTACCAAAAATGAAGTTCTCAAACAAGTACAAAAACAAGAAAATTCCTGGTATTAGCTCTCTCTTAATGGAAATTCAAAACATAAACTCTGTATCCCCCAACCTTGCTGCATATGAATAAATCTAGAAAAATGACAGATCCAGGAGCTATTAATTTAACGACAGTTAAAAAAAAATGGGTTCGCAGAAAAAGGGTAGCAGTTAGTTATAATTGTTGATGAAAAATACAATTTAAAACATTATATCCCTTTAAAGATGCTGCATTAGTTGCAGTATACATCATATAAATGCATATATTCTCCTATAATCTAATAAACACAATTATTATAAACAATGTAATTAACATTTGATGAAAATATGTTTTAAGAATATTAATATTAAAAAAAGCATATAATAACAATTAGCTATGTACCTTTAATGGGCCAGATTACAAGTGGAGCTGAAACGTTAGCGCTCAAGCGATAAGGGGGCTTATTGCAAGAGTTTGCTCTTCTGGAGCTTATAGGTCGTTGAAAGTAAACGGGATCGCTTGAGCACAAACGGGAATTACGCTAGAATTATTACTGTAACTTCAGAGCTCTGGTTAACTATTTTGGAAAACTAAAAAGTTGCACAAAACACATCAGAAATACATTGCAAAGTACAGTTGCACTCAAAACAAAACTATTTTAAAAAGATATTGCACACTAAAAAGGCTCAAAGGTAGATCTCAGGTGTTAGAAAAAAAAGTAGGCAAAAGATGTATATGTATGTATGTATATAGCTTTCATCCTATTGGCTGATTTAAATTTGAAGATTCAAATCGGCCAATAGGAATGCAAGGGTACCCCTATATAAAAGGGGTATCTTGCATTCAATCATTAGTGTGCAGCTTGAGACCACATGAAAAGGACCTCCTTGTCCCTGGTCTGAAGAGGAGGACCGCCGCGGCCATCGCAGACCTCGCTACTGACACCAGGATGAAGATAGATGGACCGCCGTCGCCGATGGAAGAAAATGAAGATGGATGAAGATGGAGCACCGCCGGGATGAAGATAGAGCGCTGCCCATCATCATCTGTGACTACCAATTTTGGGGTTAGACTTACGTTTTTTTTTTAGGGGTGGGATTTTTTTTTAGATTAGCGTTTTGTTTTTTTATTTGGGCAGAAAAAGAGCTGAATGCCCATCCAAAAGCCCTTTTTGGGGCAATGTGTAGTGTAGGGGGTGGGTTGTTGTAATGTTAGGGGGTTATTGTACTTTTTAAGCAAAAGAGCTGCTTGCTTTAGGCCAATGCCTTGCAAAAGGCCCTTTTAAGGACTATTGGTAGTTTATTTTTAGAATAGGGCTTTTTTTATTTTGAGGTATTTTTTTTAAGGGGTATTAAAATAGTAATAATTTTTTTTATTTTTGGTAATTTCGTTTGTTATTTTTTGTAAGGGTAGATTTTTTTTATTTATTTTTTTTAAATGGTAATTTTTTTGTGTAAATGTAATTTCTTTGTAATGTAGGCTTTTTATTGTTTGTAATGATGGTTTTATATTTTTTCTAATGTCATTCTTTTTAAGTAATGGTAGTTTTTTTTATATGGTAAGCTTAGGTTTTAATTTCATTTTACAGGTAAGTTTTTATTTCTTTTAAGGTAGTTAGAATATTTTTAAGTTCATTTATTGGTATTTCAATTGGGATTAAGTTAGGGGGTGTTAGGTTAGGGGGTTTAGATGTTAATTACTTTGCGTTGTGGGGGGGTGGCGGTTTAGGAATTAAAGGGACAGCCAACACCAGATTTTTGTTGCTTAAAAAGATAAATAATCCCTTTTATTACCAATTCCCCAGTTTTGCATAACCAACACAGTTATGATAATACATGTTTTACCTCTGTAATTACCTTGTATCTATGCCTCTGAAAACTGCTCTCTTATTTCAGTTCTTTTGACAGACTTGCATTTTAGCCAATTAGTGCTGACTCCTAGGTAACTTCACGTGCATGAGCTCAATGTTATCTATATGACACACATGTACTAACGCCCTCTAGTGGTGAAAAACTGTCAAAATGCATTCAGATTAGAGGAGGCCTTCAAGGTCTAAGAAATTAGCATATGAGCCTACCTAGGTTTAGCATTAAACTAAGAATACCAAGAGAAAAAAGCAAAATTGGTGATAAAAGTTATGTTGCTGTTATGCAGCAGTTGAAACAACTTGCATTAATGCAAAGTGCTAGTATGACAAGTGCTTAGTACAAGGGAAAAATCTTGTTTGGACCTGGACTGGAAGCTAGCATTGCTACAGTCATTGGAAGTAAAGCTACTTTCCTGCCACAAGACATACAAATAATAAGCTAAGGTCAAGATTAAGTCTGCTAGAAAATTTCACTCATTTTGTCATTCCGAGATGCAAAGATCCTCTCCTTCTGTGTCTCAAATGTCAGACACATCCAAGTCCATGTGGCATCCTGGTTTCTCTTGGTCTAAGTCCAAACAGACAAAAGAAGCTTTTCCCTTCCTCCAAATGAACATAAAGGTGCAGCCCCTGACCTAGACTCAATTCTGGAGGGGGGCAGACTTAACCTTTTTCAGGAAGCTTTGGAAACATCTGTTCAAGTTTCTTGGGTACTGAACATAATTTCCCAGATGTACTGCATAGGAATTCCATTCCATCCTCCTTGAGAACGATTCCTCCTGTCTCATTTTCCAAAAGATCCTTTAAAGGACAGAGCTTTCCTGACAGGTGTAACTGACCTATTAGCCTTGGGAGCAATTTCTCCAGTCCCCTTGGGGGGAACAAATCAAAAGTTCTATTCAAATCTTTTGTTCAAAAGAAAGATGGAAATTACAGGCTGATCTAGGCTTTCAAAAGTCTACACAGGTAACAGGTAAGTATGCTTTGTCTCTGGAACAAGGTGAGCATACACAGATAACAGATAAGTATGCTTGGTCTCTTGAACAAGGTGAGCATACACACGTATCAGGTAAGTATGCTTAGATTCAGGAACCAGGAACAAAGTAGGTAAGGCAATAACTCAGCTCAGAGTGATGGGCTGAGTGAGCTTTTATAGGAGCTCTCACACCTGAGTCCTCCAGGTGAGTGTTCTGTTAATTAAAAAATGGCCCCTTTAAATCTTGGCAGCATGCAGCTGCACACACCGAGGAGAACTTGCAAGAGCAGAAGCTGATTGCATGGATGCCGAGACCAAAGGAGGCAGCATCAGCATTTGCTTCAACTGGAAGCAGTTGGTAAGTACCTGACACAGATGATCATAGACTCAAACTGCGAAAGCCCTATGCTCTTCTTCATCAAATTCTTCTTTCTACACTGCTTCAATGCATGGAAGTAGTTGGTCTCATTGTAGTGGCTTTAGATGCCGTACCTTTGGTCATATTTCACTTACGTTATTTACAGCTTCAAATGTTGCAACAGTAGAATGAAGATTAAACAATCTGTCTGACGATCTCCTTAGACTTCAAGACGAGACATTCTCTAACTAAGTGGCAGACACAAATGATTGATTCAGGGAGTCTAATTTCTCCTTCTGAATGGGGCAGTAATTTCCATGGAGGCCAACCTGCTGGGTTGGGGCACAGTCTGGGGATCCCTGAAACCAGATAAAAGTTGATATTCTCGGAAGGTGAGGTTGTCGATCAACAAGTTGGAACTCCATGCAATATCCAGAATTAGAACCTCTTACAATAACAGTCTTTTATGAGGTTTTAGTTAGACAATGTCACAACTGTCTTACATTAATCCCTAAGGTGGTATGCAAAGTGCCTTATCAATGAAAGTAGTAGCCCGTATTCTGATTTGGGCAGAACACCATCATTGCATGATTTCAACAATTCATATTCTGGGTGTGGACACTTGGGAAGCGGATTTCCTCAGTCGTCAGAACCTTTGCTCCGGTGAATGGCTCTTGAATCAAGAGGAATTCAACCAGGTTGTGAATCAGGCCTGCTTTACCTCTGTGGAATGTTAATTTGGTTTTGATGGTTTTTCAGACTCAGCTATTTGAACCTATACATGATCTGGACATTCAACTGTTGTTTTGATAGGTTCCCTCTTTCTCTTGACTATTTCCTCAGCCAGGAGGGTATCTAAGCTTCTTGCTCTATCATGTAATTCTCCTTACCTGATTTTTTTTTCATCAGAATAGAGCCATTTTAAGAACAAACTACTCTTTCCTTCCTAAGGTTATTTTTTTCTGAAAATGACAACCAGGAAATTGTAGTCCAATCTTACTTTCCAGTGCCAAATAATATTCTTAAGATATATTACTTCATAACTTGGATGTAGTAGGGGTCTTAAAATTTTTATTTTTGTTTATTTCAGTTTACACATAACAATAGTAAAAATACAAAGTATACATTGGTTGTGATTTGGTGTTTAGTGAGAGTCCAGGGAAATACATGTTTTCACAATGTCCTTTTGATTCATGGCTATTGTATCAAGTCCATCCAGGCCTGATTGCCAGGTTTGATAAGAGACCAAGAAGCATTAAAGTCCATGTGTTGCTGGTCATACACTTATTTACCAGTTTCAAGAAAAATCACTCAATTAGTCCAACATACTTGTGTAAAACAACAATAAATAACAATGAAACAAGAATAAACAAATAACAAATAAACATTTTTGGTGTAAATGAGTACACCGATTTTGGTGATAGGGTATGGTTTTGCAGGATGTAGGTTGGCCTCACATTTACTTGGGGGTGTGGACCTTGGTGATGTTTATTATCTAAAAGTGGTGTAAGGATCTCCTACTTTAGGCGTGGAAATGTTGAAGCAGTTGGGGCTACCTCTTTATGGTTGTGGTTGGGATTCCCAGAGGAACAATATGTTGTGGTATGCATCCAAAGTGTTGGAGGTTAAGTAATGGTATGTCTCTAGTTTAAGATTGCTGTGAATTTCTTGTTTCCACATTTGGATAGTGGGGATTGTGTCTTTTTTCCATATGCGCAGGATTAATTGGTTTGCACTGTTTATCATGAGTTGACAGTTTCTTGTGAGCTTTGGATTGGAGTTTTGGGTATTTGTATAATAGAAATATAAGTGGGTCTAATAGAATGGAAGTTCCTATCGTTTCCTGTGTATATTTTGATACCGCCATCCAGAAGGGCTGTAATTTAGGGCAGGTCCACCAGATATGATATAATGTTCCTTCTTGTGCGCATAGTCTCCAACATCAGTTGGATGAATTCGGGAATATGTATTTCAGCCTTTGTGGTGTAAGATACCACCTAGTCATTAATTTAGTGTTGGTTTCTAGAAGCTTGGATGAGTGGGCTGATTTGTGTATATTAATGAGAATTGAATTACAATCTTTTGTTGGAATCAAGAGGGGTAGTTCTTTACCCATGACTTAGTAAAAGTGGGGAGACTATCTGCTTTTGGTTTGTTTAATAGTTTGTAAATTAGTGAGATTATATGGTGAATTGGTGAGGAAGAGCAGCATAACTTTTCAAAAGGGGTTTGGGTTCTCGTAAGTTTGTTCTTTTGAAAGGAGTGTATACAGAGGCGTAACTAGAAACCACAGGGCCCTGGTGCAAGAATATCAGTGCAGGCAGTGGCAGGTCAACGTTTTTTATTGAAAACATTTTTTTTGAAGCTGGGCCCACACCCTCGGGGGCCCGGTCACAGTTGCGACCTCTGAACCCCCTGTAGTTCTGCCCCAGAGTGTATAAAGTGGTTAAGTTGATGATACCTAAACCATGTGTTGAGGAATCCGTCAACTAAGTGTTCTATAATCTGTTTAGGTAATAGGTTGTTATCTTCCACTAATATATAGGTCGGTAGGAGAAGGTGTATGTCTTTTGGTCCTGATGGAGTGATGTTAGTGCCAGGTTAAAAGTTTTGGTTATGTAGAATGGGTGTTAGTGGGGAAGGTATTGAGGAGATGTCAGGGTATCTTTTATTATTTTTTTCCAGACATTGAAAGTTTCTAAATGATGGGATTTTTGTTATGTGTATGTCTGTTTTGAGTTCCTTTCAGCCAGCATAGGAAACCGAGTTGGGGAAAGTCTCATAAGTCATGTTCTAGTTGAACCCATTGTTTATGGTGGTGTTCGGGGCCTTGACATTTTAACTTCAAGTGACTAAAGAATTTAGAATTTCTTTTTCCTTGTTTATCCATTTCAAAGATCCCTGCAAGGGACAGTAAGCTACTGCAATCACCTTGGCAGCTTGGCTTAAACATTTGATCTACGTAGTATATCTAATAGCAGGGAAGTCTCCCCTGAACGACTTACTGCTCATTCTACCAGAGAAGTGTGAAGGGTGTACTCAGGCGCCAACAATACAGAGGCTAAGGTTAAAAATGAGGATTTATTTACATATAATTTGCTCACATATAAATATACATCTGCATGGATCCACGCTAAAATTATAAAACCACTAGTCTAAAAATATAAAATCAATCAATCTCTGTAATGAGGAACAAACTGTTGAGTGTGTCCCAATGCGGTACAATATGTCCCTATGTATTACCAGAGGAACATAATAAAAACAATGATTATAGTTTAAAACTAATAAAAGTAGTAAACAGCAATGGCAATAAAAATAAAAATAAAAATAAAAATAAATTCGTGGTAAGTGACCGTGTAAAAATAATGTGTTAAATTATTAAAACAATCCAAATGTGAAAAAATGTTAAAAAAAAGTGTGACTGTGTGTGCGGTGTCCTTGAATATTCAAGGAGTGCTAAAAATCATCTAAAAAATGCCAGAAAAATCCAAAACAATTCTGTGAAGTGTCTTAAATATGTCCTAAATAATTTCCAGAAGTCCTATGAGTGTCCAAAGTGGATGGAATTAAAGTCAATTTGCTCTGTGCTTGTCCAGTGTGGAAAATAGTTCAGTGCACAAAAATACAACAAAAAATAATAACAAAAATAGTAGACAGAAAAAACCTGCGAAGAAAGAAATGAGACACAATGTGTAAAAACTTTACAGAAATATCCTCCTAATGGAAAAGAGCTTACCAGGTCCCCTGTAGTTCTGCCCCTGAGTGTATAAAGTGGTTAAGTTGATGATACCTAAACCATGTGTTGAGGAATCCGTCAACTAAGTGTTCTATAATCTGTTTAGGTAATAGGTTGTTATCTTCCACTAATATATAGGTCGGTAGGAGAAGGTGTATGTCTTTTGGTCCTGATGGGGTGATGTTAGTGCCAGGTTAAAAGTTTTGGTTATGTAGAATGGGTGTTAGTGGGGAAGGTATTGAGGAGATGTCAGTGTATCTTTTATTATTTTTTTCCAGACATTGAAAGTTTCTAAATGATGGGATTTTTGTTATGTGTATGTCTGTTTTGAGTTCCTTTCAGCCAGCATAGGAAACCGAGTTGGGGAAAGTCTCATAAGTCATGTTCTAGTTGAACCCATTGTTTATGGTGGTGTTCGGGGCCTTGAAATTTTAACTTCAAGTGACTAAAGAATTCAGAATTTCTTTTTCCTTGTTTATCCATTTCAAAGATCCCTGCAAGGGACAGTAAGCTACTGCAATCACCTTGGCAGCTTGGCTTAAACATTTGATCTACGTAGTATATCTAATAGCAGGGAAGTCTCCCCTGAACGACTTACTGCTCATTCTACCAGAGAAGTCACCACCTCTTGGGATTTTAGAAATTAAGCTTCCTTTAAACAGATTTGCAAGGAAGCTATTTGGTCATCTCTATATACCTTTATACCAAATTCTACCATTTTGACACGTTTGCCTCTTCCAGTTTTTCCTGCTTTTGGTAGGAAATTTCTGCAGACCGCAGTGCCTGTTAAGTACCTCGACCTGCCTTAAAGGGACATTCTAGACCCAATACATAATTTTGGTTACTTATTGTTACATACCAGAGAAGCATCCTGCAACTGGTCCCACATCCATAAGCCCACCTATTGCGTTTATATTTTGGTATGTTACATTTCTCCACTTGTGAATAAGTTTTCCTACTCACACACACTGAATATTTCTTGTGCAATTTGAAATAGCTAACTGAAAAATATTAAACGTGCACTGCTAAACTGTCATACAAGATAACAGCTAAATGGACAAGAAGAAAGCTGTGGGCGGATCTTGGTGGCCATATTCGGCTGCTAACAAATGATGATTATTTAAAAGTTTCATGTACTTCTTACAAGCTAATAGGTGTGGAACCCATCGCAAAATGTTTGTCTGGTATGTAACAATAAGTTATAAAGAATAAGTATTGGGTCTAGCCTGTCCCTTTATCTGTTCTCATGGACTTCACAGCTTGTGTGTATAGGTTCCCACATGTGATGGCTCAAAGACTTTCACTATCTTTTGAATATTTGTGAAGTGCAATAAAGCGAAGCACAATAAAAGGAGATATGCCTGTACTTCTTTTATCTAATTTGCTTTGTTCTCTTGTTATCCTTTGCTAAAAAGTATACCTAGGTAGGTTCAGGAGCTGGGAACTAGCTGTTGATTGGTGGTTGCACATATTGATAAGCCAATCACAAGAGACGCATGTGTTAAACTTGCTCCCAATAATGCATTGCTGCTCATTCAAGAAAGAATACCAAGAGAATGAAGCAAAATTGATAACAGAAGTTATTTGGAAATTTGGTTAGAATTGTATGCTCTGTCTGAATCATGAAAGACAATTTTTAGGTTTCATGCTCCTTAAATCCCACATGTCATGGCTCTCACTATCATGAAATTAATTTATCAGGTAAAGCATACATTTTTTTTTTTTTTTTCATTTTTAAACAATGTATGAACATCAGAATTATGAAGCTGTTTTAACACCAAACCTCTATATTTTTTATTTGGCATAAAAGCTAAGATATTAGAATGTCAGATTTTTTTAATGTCTCAAATACAATATATAAATGTTAAAAGTAAGTATATAATATAAAAATGGTTTACAGATTTTAAAAAAATCCATTTATTCCACTTGAAAGAGCTTATGTAACATGTTCAGCTTGGTCTTTGTTGACACAATGCAGTCTAAAATTAAATCATTTGTTTCAAATACTGATCAAATTGTGCTTTGTTCCAAAACACAAATGCTTAGCATGTTCAGTTATAGCCTTCTGTGGTCACTATTCTAAGGAAAATGTGTCAAGGAAAATTCCAAAAATTCTATAAAAGAATATTTAAAAAAATAAAGAAGCAAAGATATTTGTAGTAAATAGATTACTATCATGTAAACGAACAAGCACAACAAATTCTGTGTAACTGCAACAGAAAACATACTGATTTCATTATGACAAATCACAACGGTCAGAGCAATTTATTATGCATTGTTTAAAGTGATTGATTGTGGGGGGTTTTGTCCATAGCAAATGCTGTACATAATATTTTTGAAGCCAATTATTGTTACATATTTTTCTATATTATCTTATTATAGTTAAATAGTGCCATCTGGAGGCTTAACCATTATAGACACATTTTATTTCTACTAAAAGTAAGTTTAACACAAAATAAATGTTTTTTGTGCCCTTAAGTAACAGATCTCTTTCTGTGAATATTAAGGTAATTCATTTTCTTATTGATATTAGAATCACTATAGTTGTCTGTATTTATTTACCACTATGTGCCAAAGGTAGATCATAGACGTCTACATATAGGTCAGATGAATAATAACTCAATGTTATGAAATGTGACAGTACTTAAAGGGACACTGAACCCACACTTTTTCTTTCATGAGTCAGATAGAGCATGCAATTTTAAGCAACTTTCTAAATTTACTCCTATTATCAAATTTTCTTCATTCTCTTGCTATCTTTATTTGAAAAAGAAGGCATCTGAGCTATTTTTGGTTCAGAGTACTGGACAGCATTTGTTTATTGGTGAATTAATTTATACACCAATCAGCAAGAACAACTCAGGTTGTTCACCAAAAATGGGCCGGCATAAAAACTTACCTTTTTAAATAAAGATGCCAAGAGAATGAAGAAAATTTGATAATAGGAGTAAATTAGAAAGTTGCTTAAAATTGCATGCTCTATCTGAATCGCAAAAGAAAAAATTTGGGTTCAGTGTCCCTTTAACAAATAATAGCTAAATAATGATAATAATTAAATTAATAATACAATATATACGTTTGTGTGTGCGTATATTTTATTTAAACTCCTTTGCCACCGGGCTTTCAGAGAAAAACTTGCCCAAAAGTTTGATATAAGTAGATATTGATCTAGGCCCATTTTCATATAGTTCATGCCACAGTTTTGCCGCCAAATGCTATCATATTAAAAAAATCATCAACTTTCTCACAATGTTTGGGCTTCTCACTGAAATGATTTACATACCACGTGTGCAGTCAAAACACAAATGGTTGTAAAAGCGTCTCAGAGATTAGTTAGCTAGTAAGGGTAATATCATTGTAGTGTAGGACCTAATGGCACCTTCCACCAACTGATCCTTACCTGATCCCTCCTGAACACCACTCACCCCCCACCGGTCACCATCATCTTAGGTAATGTTAAACAGTCTGCCAGTAGGGAATTTTAGGGCTTCTGAAGGGATCCCTCCTCAAGCCTCTAAACTCCCTGATCCTTTCCAAACAGCTCTCTAATTCCCCCCTCTCTCACTAGTAGCAGGTACTGGCAGCTATCTGCAAGTATTCAGTTTATAGTAATTAAAATATTTTATTAAATATATTTCTTAATAAAATGTTTTCCAGTAGTGTAGGAAACCCTACTCACCCTACCCATTCTAAGCAATTGTTCCTACGGCCCCTTCCCCTGTTATTACCCTTTTCTGTAGCATAGGGAACCCTCCCTCACCAAATCCTTTTGCTGTCTGTATCAGCAAACTACCTTCATATGGTAAAGGGATAACGATTAGTTCTTCCTTACCATATGAAGGCAGATGCCTTCTGCCCCTGGCTGCAGTCTCCACTGTCAAAGCTGACAGTGGGGACTGCAGCATGCACCTCAGTATTTGATGTAGCCAAAATACTGTCACCTTGGAGGATGTATACTCCAATTACAAGGGGTGGAACCCAGTGGCAGGAGGAACAGATTATATAAATAATTTTAAGTAAAGCTTGGTCAAACGATTCCGTAGTCAGGGCAGGTGGAGGTAAACTTAGTCAAAAGGACAAGCCAAAGTCAGTAACTAATAGGCAGGTTAGTCAATGGAGGAGTGTCTTCCAGACACTCCCCACTCTGATCCGGCATCAGGAGTGTGACTCGCGCTCCCGTGATGCACGTGCATTTTATTATTATTATTATTTATTTTTAAAGCGCCAACAGATTCAGCAGCGCTGCCCATGGGTATAAGGATAACAGTACAATGGAGAAACAATACGATAAAAGACAAAATTTTACAGACAAAATACAGGGGGAATTGAGGGCCCTATTCCCATGGGAACTTACAATCTAGATGGGTAGGAGGATGGGAAACAGGAGGTGGGGACTGCAAATGTGAGAATGATATTAGTGAGGAGATAGAGGGCAACTGTTAGTTAAGTGAAGTTAGTTTGTTAATAAGTCGGATGATAAGCTTCCCTGAACAGAAAGGTCTTTAGGGAACGTTTAAAGGAGGAGAGGTTAGGGGCAAGTCTGACAGCACAAGGAAGTGCGTTCCAGAGGGTCGGTACCGCACGAGAGAAGTACTGTAGTCTAGCATGAGAGGAGGTGATGGTAGAGGACGCAAGAAGCAGGTCATTGTTGGATCTTAGGGGGCGGGCAGGAGTATATTTGTTGATAAGTGAAGACAGGTAGGGTGGGGCAGCATTGGTGAGGGTTTTGTAGGTCAGGGTGAGAATTTTGAATTTAACTCTGTTGTGAATGGGGAGCCAGTGAAGGGACTCACAGAGAGGTGCAGCAGAAACAGTGCGTCGAGAGAGGTGGATTAGCCTGGCAGATGCATTTAGGATGGATTGGAGGGGAGAGAGGGGGGAGAGGTTGAGGCCAGTTAGTAAGTTGTTACAGTAGTCAAGTCGGGAAATTATCAGGGAGTGAATTAGTTGTTTAGTAGTTTCAGCACTTAGAAATGGACAAATTTTGGAGATATTGCATAGGTGGTTGCGGCAGGATGAAGATAGCAATTGGATGTGGGGATTGAAGGACAGATTTGTGTCAAGCGTGACTCCGAGGCAGCGGACTTGGGGTGATGGGGAGATAGTGGTGCCGCCAACAGTGATAGAAAAATTAGAAACTGGAGTAGAGTTAGAGGGGGGAATTAGAAGTAGTTCAGTCTTGGACATGTTTATTCTTAGGTGGTGAGAGGCCATCCAGGAGGAAATGCCAGATAAGCAGTCGCTGATGTGAGAATTGACAGAAGGAGAGAGTGCAGGGGTGGAAAGGTAGATCTGGGTATCATCAGCATAGAGATGATAGCTGAAGCCATAGCTGTTGATAAGTTTACCCAGTGAAGAAGTGTAAATAGAGAAGAGTAGAGGACCCAGGACAGAGCCTTGAGGTACTCCAACAGACAGAGGCAAAAGAGAGGAGTCACCAGCAAAAGAGATGGAGAAGGATCTGTTAGAGAGATAGGAGTGGATCCAGGAGAGGGCAGTGTCACAGACCCCAAGAGAGCTGAGAGTCCGGTGGAGAAGGGGATGGTCAACAGTGTCAAAGGCAGCAGAGAGGTCAAGTAAGATGAGTATAGAGTAGTAGCCTTTGTTTTTAGCAGAAAGGAGATCGTTAGTAACCTTGGTGAGGGCAGTCTCAGTTGAGTGTTGGGGGTGGAAGCCAGATTGCAGGGGGTCGAGCAATGAGTTGGAGGACAGGAATTGGGCTAGGCGATCGAAAACTAGTTTTTCAAGGAATTTTTGAAGCTAGTTCGAGCAGTGATATGGTGCAGTAGTTTGCAGAGGAGTTAGGGTCAAGGGAGGGTTTTTTGAGGATGGGGGTGACCTTTGCATGTTTGAAGGATGCAGGGAATGAGCCGGTAGAAAGGGATAGGTTGAATATGTGAGTAAGAGCCGGAGTGAGGGTGGGAGACAGAGGGGGAATTAGATGTGAAAGAATAGGGTCAAGTGGGCAGGTAGTGAGGTGTGAGGAAGACAAAAGGGAAGTCACTTCACTCTCAGTGGTTGGGAGGAGGGTGCAGAGAGTGGCAGAGGGGGTGACTGGGAGCGAAGTTGGGAGATTGCAGGGTTTGAAGAGTGAGTGGATATAACAGAAGAGAAGTATGTTTGCTTAGCTAAGCGAAGGGCAGAGGTGTAAGAGTAAAGAATTAACTTATAGTGCAGGAAATCAGGTTCAGAGCGGGACTTCCCCCAGGCACGTTCAGCAGTGCGTGAGCATTTTTGTAGGTGGTGTGTTTGTTGGCAGTGCCAGGGCTGGAGCTGACGACGTGGGGCTTTGCAAAGTTGGGGCGGAGCGAGAGTGTCAAGTGCAGCAGAGAGAGTATTGTTATAGTGGGTTATAGCAAGGTCAGGGCAGGATATCGTGGAAGTGTGGAAGAGGCGTATATATGAATAAGATTGGAGAGTTGGGGAGGGTTGTTATGATATATATATGATATGATTTGTAGCTGTAATACCTAAATCACCAGAGGTATGGCTTGACCTTCTGAGACAGTGGTGTTTCAGCAAGTTAATAGTAATGGATGTTACCCAGGAGCTGTTAATGGGTTAAAAGTAACTATGTGAATGTTTGACAGCAGTTAGCAGAAAGAGAGGCTGCTTACTAATATATAAAAGGTTCAGCTGGATGATCTTATGGATTTGATAGCAGCAAATCATAAGATGAGATCGTAAGCAAAGCTGATATTAGCCAAGTAGTTAAATAACAAGCAGGGTAGTAATAGCTGTGTGCATATAGTTTAAGCTTTGCATAGAACGGATGTGGCACAGTGCAGCATGAAGCGGTATATAACGATATACAGTTCCTTATTTTGATAGGTAAGTTTATACTTGCGAGTCTTGAGGAGACAGGAGTAGGTAGTCCTGAGAGTGGTGAGAGATCACAGACTTATGTACCGCAAATCTGCTGCCCCTAACACCGCTATTTTAGGATTAATATTTATTTTACAGGTAACTTTGTATTTATTTTAACCAGGTACAATAGCTATTAAATAGTTAAGAACTATTTAATAGCTAAAATAGTTAAAATAATTACAAAATTAACTGTAAAATAAATCCTAACCTAAGTTACAATTAAACCTAACACTATACTATCATTAAATTAATTAAATAAAATACCTACAATTACCTACAATTAAACCTAACACTACACTATCAATACATTAATTAAATACAATACCTACAAATAACTACAATGAAATAAACTAACTAAAGTACAAAAAATAAAAAAGAACTAAGTTACAAAAAATAAAAAAATATTTACAAACATAAGAAAAATATTACAACAATTTTAAACTAATTACACCTACTCTAAGCCCCCTAATAAAATAACAAAGCCCCCCAAAATAAAAAAATGCCCTACCCTATTCTAAATTACTAAAGTTCAAAGCTCTTTTACCTTACCAGCCCTGAACAGGGCCCTTTGCGGGGCATGCCCCAAGAAGTTCAGCTCTTTTGCCTGTAAAAAAAAACATACAATACCCCCCCAACATTACAACCCACCACCCACATACCCCTAATCTAACCCAACCCCCCCTTAAATAAACCTAACACTAAGCCCCTGAAGATCTTCCTACCTTATCTTCACCATACCAGTTTCAACGATCGATCCAGAAGAGCTCCTCCGATGTCCTGATCCAAGCCCAAGCGGGGGGCTGAAGAGGTCCATGATCCGGCTGAAGTCATCATCCAAGCGGGAGCTGAAGAGGTCCATGATCCGGCTGAAGTCTTCATCCAAGGAGCTGAAGAGGTCCATGATCCGGATGAAGTCTTCTATCAACGGCATCTTCAATCTTCTTTCTTCGGGAGCCATCATCTTCCATCCGACGCGGAACATCCTCTTCTCCCGACGCCTACTAGCCGAATGACGGTTCCTTTAAATGACGTCATCCAAGATGGCGTCCCTCGAATTCCGATTGGCTGATAGGATTCTATCAGCCAATCGGAATTAAGGTAGGAATATTCTGATTGGCTGATGGAATCAGCCAATCAGAATTAAGTTCAATCCGATTGGCTGATCCAATCAGCCAATCGGATTGAACTTGATTCTGATTGGCTGATTCCATCAGCCAATCAGAATATTCCTACCTTAATTCCGATTGGCTGATAGAATCCTATCAGCCAATCGGAATTCGAGGGACGCCATCTTGGATGACGTCATTTAAAGGAACCGTCATTCGTCGTTCAGTCGTCGGCCAGGATGGATGTTCCGCGTCGGAGGTCTTCAGGATCCTGCCGCTCCGCTCCGGATGGATGACGATAGAAAATCCCGCTTGGGTGAAGACTTCAATCGGATGGAAGACCTCTTCCGCCCCGCTTGGATGAAGACTTCTACCGGATGGAGGACCTCTTCTTGCTCCGCTTGGATGAAGAATTTGGCTCGGCTGGGTGAAGACGACTCAAGGTAGGAAGATCTTCAGGGGACTTAGTGTTAGGTTTATTTAAGGGGGGTTTGGGTTAGATTAGGGGTATGTGGGTGGTGGGTTGTAATGTTGGGGGGGGGTATTGTATGTTTTTTTTTACAGGCAAAAGAGCTGAACTTCTTGGGGCATGCCCCGCAAAGGGCCCTGTTCAGGGCTGGTAAGGTAAAAGAGCTTTGAACTTTAGTAATCTAGAATAGGGTAGGGCATTTTTTTATTTTGGGGGGCTTTGTTATTTTATTAGGGGGCTTAGAGTAGGTGTAATTAGTTTAAAATTGTTGTAAGATTTTTCTTATGTTTGTAAATATTTTTTTATTTTTTGTAACTTAGTTCTTTTTTATTTTTTGTACTTTAGTTAGTTTATTTCATTGTAGTTATTTGTAGGTATTGTATTTAATTAATTTATTGATAGTGTAGTGTTAGGTTTAATTGTAGGTAATTGTAGGTATTTTATTTAATTAATTTATTGATAGTGTAGAGTTAGGTTTAATTGTAACTTAGGTTAGGATTTATTTTACAGGTACATTTGTAATTATTTTAACTATTTTAGCTATTAAATAGTTCTTAATTATTTAATAGCTATTGTACCTGGTTAAAATAAATACAAAGTTACCTGTAAAATAAATATTAATCCTAAAATAGCTATAATATAATTATAATTTATATTGTAGCTATATTAGGATTTATTTTACAGGTAAGTATTTAGCTTTAAATAGGAATAATTTATTTAATAAAAGTTAATTAATTTCGTTAGATTAAAATTATATTTAACTTAGGGGGTGTTAGTGTTAGGGTTAGACTTAGCTTTAGGGGTTAATACATTTATTAGAATAGCGGTGAGCTCCAGTCGGCAGATTAGGGGTTAATGTTTGAAGTTAGGTGTCGGCGATGTTAGGGAGGGCAGATTAGGGGTTAATACTATTTATTATAGGGTTAGTGAGGCGGATTAGGGGTTAATAACTTTATAATAATAGCGGTGCGGTCCGCTCGGCAGATTAGAGGTTAATAAGTGTAGGCAGGTGGAGGCGACGTTGAGGGGGGCAGATTAGGGGTTAATAAATATAATATAGGGGTCGGCGGTGTTAGGGGCAGCAGATTAGGGGTACATAAGTATAACGTAGGTGGCGGTCGGCAGATTAGGGGTTAAAAAAATTTAATCGAGTGGTGGCGATGTGGGGGGACCTCGGTTTAGGGGTACATAGGTAGTTTATGGGTGTTAGTGTACTTTAGAGTACAGTAGTTAAGAGCTTTATGAACCGGCGTTAGCCCAGAAAGCTCTTAACTACTGACTTTTTTCTGCGGCTGGAGTTTTGTCGTTAGAATTCTAACGCTCACTTCAGACACGACTCTAAATACCGGAGTTAGAAAAATCCCATTGAAAAGATAGGATACGCAATTTACGTAAGGGGATCTGCGGTATGGAAAAGTCGCGGCTGAAAAGTGAGCGTTAGACCCTTTTTTTAATGACTCCAAATACCGGAGGTAGCCTAAAACCAGCGTTAGGAGCCTCTAACACTGGTTTTCACGGCTACCGCCAAACTCCAAATCTAGGCCTTAGGATTTATATTTATTTTACAGGTAACTTTGTATTTATTTTTAGCTAGTTAGAATAGTTATTAAATAGTTATTAACTATTTAATAACTACCTAGCTAAAAGAAATACAAAATTACCTGTAAAATAAATCCTAACCTAAGTTACAATTAAACCTAACACTACACTACCATTAAATAAATTAAATAAACTACCTACAATTAAATAAAATTACATAAACTAACTAAAGTACAAAAAATTAAAAAAGCTAAGTTACAAAAAATAAAAAAAATAAGTTACAAACATTTTAAAAATATTACAACAATTTTAAGCTACTTACACCTAATCTAAGCCCCCTAATAAAATAACAAACCCCCCCAAAATAAAAAAATGCCCTACCCTATTCTAAATTTAAAAAGTTCAAAGCTCTTTTACCTTACCAGCCCTTAAAAGGACCCCCCCCAACATTAAAACCCACCACCCACATACCCCTAATCTAACCCAAACCCCCCTTAAAATAACCTAACACTAATTCCCTGAAGATCATCCTACCTTGAGTCATCTTCACTCAGCCGAGCAGCGATGGAACCGAAGTGGACATCCGGAGCGGAAGAAGTGATCCTCCAAGCGGCGCTGAAGAAATCTTCCATCCGATGAAGTGATCCTCCAAGCGGCGCTGAAGAAGTCTTCGATCCGGGCGATGTCATCTTCCAAGAGGGGCTGAAGAAGTCTTCTATCCGGGCGATGTCATCTTCCAAGCCGGGTCTTGAATCTTCATCCCGCCGTCGCGGAACATCCTTCTTTACCGACGGACTACCGACGAATGAAGGCTCCTTTAAGGGACGTCATCCAAGATGGCGTCCCTTCAATTCCGATTGGCTGATAGGATTCTATCAGCCAATCGGAATTAAGGTAGGAAAAATCTGATTGGCTGATTGAATCAGCCAATCAGATTCAAGTTCAATCTGATTGGCTGATCCAATCAGCCAATAAGATTGAGCTTGCATTCTATTGGCTGATCGGAACAGCCAATAGAATGCGAGCTCAATCTGATTGGCTGATTCAAGGTAGGATGATCTTCAGGGAATTAGTGTTAGGTTATTTTAAGGGGGGTTTGGGTTAGATTAGGGGTATGTGGGTGGTGGGTTTTAATGTTGGGGGGGTTGTATTTTTCTTTTACAGGCAAAGGAGCTGAATTCTTTGGGGCATGCCCCACAAAAGGTCCTTTTAAGGGCTGGTAAGGTAAAAGAGCTTTGAACTTTTTTAATTTAGAATAGGGTAGGGCATTTTTTATTTTGGGGGGGTTTGTTATTTTATTAGGGGGCTTAGATTAGGTGTAAGTAGCTTAAAATTGTTGTAATATTTTTAAAATGTTTGTAACATATTTTTTTTATTTTTTGTAACTTAGCTTTTTTTATTTTTTGTACTTTCGTTAGTTTATGTAATTTTATTTAATTGTAGTTATTTGTAGGTAGTTTAATTAATTTATTTAATGATAGTGTAGTGTTAGGTTTAATTGTAACTTAGGTTAGGATTTATTTTAAAGGTAATTTTGTATTTCTTTTAGCTAGGTAGTTATTAAATAGTTAATAACTATTTAATAACTATTCTAACTAGCTAAAATAAATACAAAGTTATCTGTAAAATAAATATAAATCCTAAGATAGCTACAATGTAATTATTAATTACATTGTAGCTATCTTAGGGTTTATTTTACAGGTAAGTATTTAGTTTTAAATAGGAATAATTGATTAAAGTATAGTGTAGTGTTAGGTGTAATTGTAACTTAGGTTAGTTTTTATTTTACAGGTACATTTCTCTTTATTTTAGCTAGGTAAGCTATTAAATAGTTAATAACTATTTAATAGCTATTGTACCTAGTTAAAATAAATTGAAAGTTACCTGTAAAATAAAAATAAATCCTAATCCGGCGGTGTAGTGGGGGGCAGGATAGGGGTTAATACATTTATTATAGGTGGCGACGGTGTAGGGGGGGCAGGATAGGGGTTAATAAATTTATTATAGGTGGCGACGGTGTAGGGGGGGCAGGATAGGGGTTAATAAATTTAATATAGGTTGCGGCGGGTTCAGGGAGCGGCGGTTTAGGGGTTAAACTATTTATTTATTTGCGGCGAAGTCCGGGATCAGCAGGATAGGGGTTAATAACTTTATTATAGAGGGCGGCTGTATAGGGGGGCAGGATAGGGGTTACTAGGTATAATGTAGGTGGCGGTGGGCTCCGGGAGCGGCGGTTTAGGGGTTAAGACATTTATTATAGTTGCGGTGGGCTCCGGGAGCGGCGGTTTAGGGGTTAATATGTATAGAGTAGCTTGCGGTGGGCTCCGGGAGAGGCGGTTTAGGGGTTAACATATTTAGTATAGCTTGCGGTGGGCTCCGGGGGGGCGGTTTAGGGGGTAATACATTTATTTAGTTGCGGCGGTGTAGGGGGGACAGATTAGTGGTGTTTAGACTCGGGGTACATGTTAGGGTGTTAGGTGCAGACATCTCCCATAGGAATCAATGGGATGTCTGGCAGCAGCGAACTTGTACTTTCGCTATGGTCAGACTCCCATTGATTCCTATGGGATCCGCCGCCTCCAGGGCGGCGGATTGAAAACCAGGTACGCTGGGCCGGAAAAGTGCCGAGCGTACCTGCTAGTTTTTTGATAACTAGCAAAAGTAGTCAGATTGTGCCGCACTTGTGTGCGGAACATCTGGAGTGACGTAAGAATCGATCTGTGTCGGACTGAGTCCGGCGGATCGAAGTTTACGTCACAAAATTCTACTTTTGCCGGGATCTAGCCTTTGATAACTAAGGTTAATCAGCCTCGCCACAAATACGCTGCGGAATTCCAGCGTATTTGAGGTTGACGGCTTGACAACTTGGCCCCATTGTGTCAATTTCAGACTTTATTGCTTGGGGATCCATTACTAAGAATTTTAGGCTTGATTATTATGTTATGATATATATATGATATGATTTGTAGATGTAATACCTAAATCACCAGAGGTATGGCTTGACCTTCTGAGACAGTGGTGTTTCAGCAAGTTAATAGTAATGGATGTTACCCAGGAGCTGTTAATGGGTTAAAAGTAACTATGTGAATGTTTGACAGCAGTTAGCAGAAAGAGAGGCTGCTTACTAATATATAACAGGTTCAGCTGGATGATCTTATGGATTTGATAGCAGCAAATCATAAGATGAGATCGTATGCAAAGCTGATATTAGCCAAGTAGTTAAATAACAAGCAGGGTTGTAATAGCTGTGTGCATATGGTTTAAGCTTTGCATAGAACGGATGAGGCACAGTGCAGCATGAAGCGGTATATAACGATATACAGTTCTTTATTTTAAAAGGTAAGTTTATACTTGCGAGTCTTGAGGAGACAGGAGAAGGTAGTCCTGAGAGTGGTGAGAGATCACAGACTTAGGGTGCTCTCGAGTTGTGCTGAAAGGTCCAGAGGCAGAAAGACAGTAGCGGCGTCCTCGGTGGCTACTGAGATGAGAGAGCGTGGGACAGCGTGTAGATCCGGCAGGCATTTAGAACAATCCGCCGAGAAAGGGAAACGGACTCCAGCTGAGAGCGGAAAGCAGCTGTTTGGAATGACAGGCGAAGGTAACAGGAACTCTGAGTCTGGAATGCGATGCAGGCAGAGAAGGAGCAGGGTGGTTTAGTTTAGCTTGAAGATCAAATTCAGGCAACGAGTAGAAGGGAGTTTCCCAAATTATGCCAAACAAAATAATCAAGCAAAGAAGATAGCAGGAAGTTCACTTATAAAGCAAAAGAAGGAGGAGCTGAATTAAAGGGGACATTACAAGGGTCCACAGTGTGCAGATTTCTGCTGGTGCGGGGGCGAGAGGGGGAAGTAGGTTTAGCATAGACATGTGCGGTTCGTTTCGGATTAATTCGGAAATTCGGTAAATTCGGTAAATTCGGAGATTCGGATCGATTCGGATTTCCGAATTAAAATACTTCCGAATCTACCGAATGAATCCGAAATAGCTGCCGTATCTCCGAATAAATCCGAATTAGCTCGTTAAAATTCGGCATTTCCCCATAGGAAACAATGGGAGTTTCGGCTGAAAAAAAACTAACACCGCAGCCCCATTGTTTCCTATGGGGAAACACTAAGTCTGCACCTAACACCCTAACATGTACCCCGAGTCTCTAAACACCCCTAATCTAACACTTATTAACCCCTAATCTGCTGCCTCCGCTATCGCTGACACCTGCATTATTTTATTAACCCCTAATCTGCCGACCGAATATCGCCGCCACCTACATTATAACTATGAACCCCTAATCTGCTGTCCCTAACACCGCCGACCCCTACATTATAGTTATTAACCCCTAATCTGCCCCCCCCAACGTCGCCGCAATCTAACTACAAGTATTAACCCCTAATCTGCCGACCCGATATCGCCGCCGCCTACATTATAGCTATTAACCCCTAATCTGCTGTCCCTAACACCGCCGACCCCTACATTATAGTTATTAACCCCTAATCTGCCCCCCCCCAACGTCGCCGCAATCCTAACTACAAGTATTAACCCCTAATCTGCCGACCCGATATCGCCGCCGCCTACATTATAGCTATTAACCCCTAATCTGCTGTCCCTAACACCGCCGACCCCTACATTATAGTTATTAACCCCTAATCTGCCCCCCCCAACGTCGCCGCAATCTAACTACAAGTATTAACCCCTAATCTGCCGACCCGATATCGCCGCCGCCTACATTATAACTATTAACCCCTAATCTGCTGTCCCTAACACCGCCGACCCCTACATTATAGTTATTAACCCCTAATCTGCCTCCCCCCAACGTCGCCACAATCTAACTACAAGTATTAACCCCTAATCTGCCGACCGCAAATCGCCGCCACTATAATAAATGTATTAACCCCTAAACCGCCGCACTCCCGCCTCGCAAACACTATAATACATTTTATTAACCCCTAATCTGCCCTCCCTAACATCGCCGCCGCCACCTACCTACAATTATTAACCCCTAATCTCCTGCCCCCAACGTCGCCGCTACTATAATAAGGTTATTAACCCCTAAACCTAAGTCTAACCCTAACACTAACACCCCCTAACTTAAATATAATTTAAATAAAACGAAATAAGTTTACTATAGTTAAATAAATTAATCCTATTTAAAACTAAAGACTTACCTGTAAAATAAACCCTAAGATAGCTGCAATATAACTAATAGTTACATTGTAGCTATTTTAGGATTTATTTTTATTTTACAGGCAACTTTGTATTTATTTTAACTAGGTACAATAGTTATTAAATAGTTAATAACTATTTAATAACTACCTAGCTAAAATAAATACAAATTTACCTGTAAAATAAATCCTAACCTAAGTTACACTAACACCTAACACTACACTATCATTAAATTAATTAAATAAATGACTCATATTTAAAACAAAATACTTACCTGTAAAATAAACCCTAATATAGCTGCAATATAACTAATAGTTACATTGTAGCTATTTTAGCATTTATATTTATTTTACAGGCAACTTTGTATTTATTTTAACTAGGTACAAAAGCTATTAAATAGTTATTGACTAATTAATAGCTACCTAGTTAAAATAATTACAAAATTACCTGTAAAATAAATCCTAACCTAAGTTACAATTAAACCTAACACTACACTGTCATTAAATAAATTAACTACAAGTACCTACAATTATCTACAATTAAATAAACTAAAGTACAAACCCCCCCCACTAAATTACAAAAAAAAACAAACACTAAATTACAAAAAATAAAAAAATATTACAAGAATTTTAAACTAATTACACCTAATCTAAGCCCCCTAATAAAATAACAAAGCCCCCCAAAATAAAAAAAAAATGCCCTACCCTATACTAAATTACAAAAGTTAACAGCTCTATTACCTTACCAGCCCTGAACAGGGCCCTTTGCGGGGCATGCCCCAAAGAAAACAGCTCTTTTGCCTGTAAAAAAAAAACACAATCCCCCCCCCCACATTACAACCCACCACCCACATACCCCTACTCTAACCCAAACCCCCTTAAATAAACCTAACACTACCCCCCTGAAGATCTCCCTACCTTGAGTCGTGTTCACCCAGCCGGGCCGAAGTCTTCATCCGATGGGGCAGAAGAGGACATCCAGACCGGCAGAAGTCTTCATCCAAGCGGGGCAAGAAGAGGTCTTCCATCCATCATACAAGTACCAAAATACAAACAAACACTAAATTACCAAAAATAATAAAATATTACAATAATTTTAAACTAATTACACCTAATCTAAGCCCCCTACTAGCTATTAATATAGCTTCAATATAACTAATAGTTACATTGTAGCTATTTTAGGATTTATATGTATTTTACAGGCAACTTTGTATTTATTTTAACTAGGTACAATAGTTATTAAATAGTTAATAACTATTTAATAACTACCTAGCTAAAATAAATACAAATTTACCTGTAAAATAAATAATAACCTAAGTTACAATTACACATAACACTACACTATCATTAAATTAACTAAATAAATGAATCCTATATAAAACTAAAGACTTACCTGTAAAATAAACCCTAATATAGCTGCAATATAACTAATAGTTACATTGTAGCTATTTTAGCATTTATATTTATTGTACAGGCAACTTTGTATTTATTTTAACTAGGTTCAATAGCTATTAAATAGATATTGACTATTTAATAGCTACCTAGTTAAAATAATTACAAAATTACCTGTAAAATAAATCCTAACCTAAGTTACAATTAAACCTAACACTACACTATCATTAAATAAATTAACTACAAGTACCTACAATTAAATACAATTAAAAAAACTAAACTAAAGTACAAACCCCCCCCCCACTAAATTACAAAAAATAAAAAAATATTACAAGAATTTTAAACTAATTACACCTAATCTAAGCCCCCTAATAAAATAACAAAGCCCCCCAAAATAAAAAAAATGCCCTAACCTATACTAAATTACAAAAGTTAACAGCTCTATTACCTTACCAGCCCTGAACAGGGCCCTTTGCGGGGCATGCCCCAAAGAAAACAGCTCTTTTGCCTGTAAAAAAAAACACAATCCCCCCCCCACATTACAACCCACCACCCACATACCCCTACTCTAACCCAAACCCCCCTTAAATAAACCTAACACTACCCCCCTGAAGATCTCCCTACCTTGAGTCGTGTTCACCCAGCCGGGCCGAAGTCTTCATCCGATGGGGCAGAAGAGGACATGCAGACCGGCAGAAGTCTTCATCCAAGCGGGGCAAGAAGAGGTCTTCCATCCATCAGAAAAGTACAAAAAAACAAACAAACACTAAATTAGCAAAAATAATAAAATATTACAATAATTTTAAACTAATTACACCTAATCTAAGCCCCCTACTAGCTATTAATATAGCTACAATATAACTAATAGTTACATTGTAGCTATTTTAGGATTTATATTTATTTTACAGGCAACTTTGTATTTATTTTAACTAGGTACAATAGCTATTAAATAGTTAATAACTACCTAGCTAAAATAAATACAAATTTACCTGTAAAATAAACCCTAACCTAAGTTACAATTACACCTAACACTACACTGTCATTAAATTAACTAAATAAATTAATCCTATATAAAACTAAATACTTACCTGTAAAATAAACCCTAATATAGCTACAATATAACTAATAGTTACATTGTAGCTATTTTAGCATTTATATTTATTTTACAGGCAACTTTGTATTTATTTTAACTAGGTACAATAGCTATTAAATAGTTATTGACTAATTAATAGCTACCTAGTTAAAATAATTACAAAATTACCTGTAAAATAAATCCTAACCTAAGTTACTATTAAACCTAACACTACACTATCATTAAATAAATTAACTACAAGTACCTACAATTAAATACAATGAAATAAACTAAACTAAAGTACAAAAAAACAAACACTAAATTACAAAAAATAAAAAAAATTACAAGAATTTTAAACTAATTACACCTAATCTAAGCCCCCTAATAAAATAACAAAGCCCCCCAAAATAAAAAAATGCCCTACCCTATACTAAATTACAACAGTAATCAGCTCTATTACCTTACCAGCCCTTAAAAGGGCCTTTTGCGGGGGCATGCCCCAAAGAAAACAGCTCTTTTGCCTGTAAAAAAAAAACACAATACCCCCCCCCACATTACAACCCACCACCCACATACCCCTACTCTAACCCAAACCCCCCTTAAATAAACCTAACACTACCCCCCTGAAGATCTCTCTCTACTGTGTCTTCACCCAGCGGGCCGAAGTCTTCATCCGATGGGGCAGAAGAGGACATCCAGACCGGCAGAAGTCTTCATCCAAGCGGGGCAAGAAGAGGTCTTCCATCCATCAGAAGTCTTGATCCAGGCGGCATCTTCTCTGTTCATCCATCCGGAGCGGAGCGGCAGCATCCTGAAGACATCCCACGCAGAGCATCCTCTTCTTTCTTGATCCGACGACTAGGTGACTGTACCTTTAAGTGACGTCATCCAAGATGGCGTCCCTTGAATTCCGATTGGCTGATAGGATTCTATCAGCTAATCGGAATTAAGGTAGGAAAAATCTGATTGGCTGATTCAATCAGCCAATCAGATTCAAGTTCAATCCGATTGGCTGATGGAATCAGCCAATCAGATTGACCTCGCATTCTATTGGCTGTTCCGATCAGCCAATAGAATGCGAGCTCAATCTGATTGGCTGATTGGATCAGCCAATCGGATTGAACTTGAATCTGATTGGCTGATTGAATCAGCCAATCAGATTTTTCCTACCTTAATTCCGATTGGCTGATAGAATCCTATCAGCCAATCGGAATTCAAGGGACGCCATCTTGGATGACGTCACTTAAAGGTACAGTCACCTAGTCGTCGGATCAAGAAAGAAGAGGATGCTCTGCGTGGGATGTCTTCAGGATGCTGCCGCTCCGCTCCGGATGGATGAACAGAGAAGATGCCGCCTGGATCAAGACTTCTGATGGATGGAAGACCTCTTCTTGCCCCGCATGGATGAAGACTTCTGCCGGTCTGGATGTCCTCTTCTGCCCCATCGGATGAAGACTTCGGCCCGCTGGGTGAAGACACGGTAGAGAGAGATCTTCAGGGGGGTAGTGTTAGGTTTATTTAAGGGGGGTTTGGGTTAGAGTAGGGGTATGTGGGTGGTGGGTTGTAATGTGGGGGGGGGGTATTGTGTTTTTTTTACAGGCAAAAGAGCTGTTTTCTTTGGGGCATGCCCCCGCAAAAGGCCCTTTTAAGGGCTGGTAAGGTAATAGAGCTGATTACTTTTGTAATTTAGTATAGGGTAGGGCATTTTTTTATTTTGGGGGGCTTTGTTATTTTATTAGGGGGCTTAGATTAGGTGTAATTAGTTTAAAATTCTTGTAATTTTTTTTATTTTTTGTAATTTAGTGTTTGTTTTTTTTGTACTTTAGTTTAGTTTATTTCATTGTATTTAATTGTAGGTACTTGTAGTTAATTTATTTAATGATAGTGTAGTGTTAGGTTTAATAGTAACTTAGGTTAGGATTTATTTTACAGGTAATTTTGTAATTATTTTAACTAGGTAGCTATTAAACAGTAAATATCTATTTAATAGCTATTGTACCTAGTTAAAATAAATACAAAGTTGCCTGTAAAATAAATATAAATGCTAAAATAGCTACAATGTAACTATTAGTTATATTGTAGCTATATTAGGGTTTATTTTACAGGTAAGTATTTAGTTTTATATAGGATTAATTTATTTAGTTAATTTAATGACAGTGTAGTGTTAGGTGTAATTGTAACTTAGGTTAGGATTTATTTTACAGGTAAATTTGTATTTATTTTAGCTAGGTAGTTATTAACTATTTAATAGCTATTGTACCTAGTTAAAATAAATACAAAGTTGCCTGTAAAATAAATATAAATCCTAAAATAGCTACAATGTAACTATTAGTTATATTGAAGCTATATTAATAGCTAGTAGGGGGCTTAGATTAGGTGTAATTAGTTTAAAATTATTGTAATATTTTATTATTTTTGCTAATTTAGTGTTTGTTTGTTTTTTTGTACTTTTCTGATGGATGGAAGACCTCTTCTTGCCCCGCTTGGATGAAGACTTCTGCCGGTCTGGATGTCCTCTTCTGCCCCATCGGATGAAGACTTCGGCCCGGCTGGGTGAACACGACTCAAGGTAGGGAGATCTTCAGGGGGGTAGTGTTAGGTTTATTTAAGGGGGGTTTGGGTTAGAGTAGGGGTATGTGGGTGGTGGGTTGTAATGTGGGGGGGGGTATTGTGTTTTTTTTTTACAGGCAAAAGAGCTGTTTTCTTTGGGGCATGCCCCGCAAAAGGCCCTGTTCAGGGCTGGTAAGGTAATAGAGCTGTTAACTTTTGTAATTTAGTATAGGGTAGGGCATTTTTTTTTATTTTGGGGGGCTTTGTTATTTTATTAGGGGGCTTAGATTAGGTGTAATTAGTTTAAAATTCTTGTAATATTTTTTTATTTTTTGTAATTTAGTGGGGGGGGTTTTTGTACTTTAGTTTAGTTTTTTAATTGTATTTAATTGTAGGTACTTGTAGTTAATTTATTTAATGATAGTGTAGTGTTAGGTTTAATTGTAACTTAGGTTAGGATTTATTTTACAGGTAATTTTGTAATTATTTTAACTAGGTAGCTATTAAATAGTCAATATCTATTTAATAGCTATTGAACCTAGTTAAAATAAATACAAAGTTGCCTGTACAATAAATATAAATGCTAAAATAGCTACAATGTAACTATTAGTTATATTGCAGCTATATTAGGGTTTATTTTACAGGTAAGTCTTTAGTTTTATATAGGATTCATTTATTTAGTTAATTTAATGATAGTGTAGTGTTAGGTGTAATTGTAACTTAGGTTATGATTTATTTTACAGGTAAATTTGTATTTATTTTAGCTAGGTAGTTATTAAATAGTTATTAACTATTTAATAGCTATTGTACCTAGTTAAAATAAATACAAAGTTGCCTGTAAAATAAATATAAATCCTAAAATAGCTACAATGTAACTATTAGTTATATTGAAGCTATATTAATAGCTAGTAGGGGGCTTAGATTAGGTGTAATTAGTTTAAAATTATTGTAATATTTTATTATTTTTGGTAATTTAGTGTTTGTTTGTATTTTGGTACTTGTATGATGGATGGAAGACCTCTTCTTGCCCCGCTTGGATGAAGACTTCTGCCGGTCTGGATGTCCTCTTCTGCCCCATCGGATGAAGACTTCGGCCCGGCTGGGTGAACACGACTCAAGGTAGGGAGATCTTCAGGGGGGTAGTGTTAGGTTTATTTAAGGGGGGTTTGGGTTAGAGTAGGGGTATGTGGGTGGTGGGTTGTAATGTGGGGGGGGGATTGTGTTTTTTTTTTACAGGCAAAAGAGCTGTTTTCTTTGGGGCATGCCCCGCAAAGGGCCCTGTTCAGGGCTGGTAAGGTAATAGAGCTGTTAACTTTTGCAATTTAGTATAGGGTAGGGCATTTTTTTTATTTTGGGGGGCTTTGTTATTTTATTAGGGGGCTTAGATTAGGTGTAATTAGTTTAAAATTCTTGTAATATTTTTTTATTTTTTGTAATTTAGTGTTTGGTTTTTTTTGTAATTTAGTGGGGGGGTTTTGTACTTTAGTTTATTTAATTGTAGATAATTGTAGGTACTTGTAGTTTATTTAATGACAGTGTAGTGTTAGGTTAAATTGTAACTTAGGTTAGGATTTATTTTACAGGTAATTTTGTAATTATTTTAACTAGGTAGCTATTAATTAGTCAATAACTATTTAATAGCTTTTGTACCTAGTTAAAATAAATACAAAGTTGCCTGTAAAATAAATATAAATGCTAAAATAGCTACAATGTAACTATTAGTTATATTGCAGCTATATTAGGGTTTATTTTACAGGTAAGTATTTTGTTTTAAATATGATTCATTTATTTAGTTAATTTAATGATAGTGTAGTGTTAGGTGTTAGTGTAACTTAGGTTAGGATTTATTTTACAGGTAAATTTGTATTTATTTTAGCTAGGTAGTTATTAAATAGTTATTAACTATTTAATAACTATTGTACCTAGTTAAAATAAATACAAAGTTGCCTGTAAAATAAAAATAAATCCTAAAATAGCTACAATGTAACTATTAGTTATATTGCAGCTATCTTAGGGTTTATTTTACAGGTAAGTCTTTAGTTTTAAATAGGATTAATTTATTTAACTATAGTAAACTTATTTCGTTTTATTTAAATTATATTTAAGTTAGGGGGTGTTAGTGTTAGGGTTAGACTTAGGTTTAGGGGTTAATAACCTTATTATAGTAGCGGCGACGTTGGGGGCGGGAGATTAGGGGTTAATAATTGTAGGTAGGTGGCGGCGATGTTAGGGAGGGCAGATTAGGGGTTAATAAAATGTATTATAGTGTTTGCGAGGCGGGAGTGCGGCGGTTTAGGGGTTAATACATTTATTATAGTGCCGGCGATTTGCGGTCGGCAGATTAGGGGTTAATACTTGTAGTTAGATTGTGGCGACGTTGGGGGGGCAGATTAGGGGTTAATAACTATAATGTAGGGGTCGGCGGTGTTAGGGACAGCAGATTAGGGGTTAATAGTTATAATGTAGGCGGCGGCGATATCGGGTCGGCAGATTAGGGGTTAATACTTGTAGTTAGATTGCGGCGACGTTGGGGGGGGCAGATTAGGGGTTAATAACTATAATGTAGGGGTCGGCGGTGTTAGGGACAGCAGATTAGGGGTTAATAGTTATAATGTAGGCGGCGGCGATATCGGGTCGGCAGATTAGGGGTTAATACTTGTAGTTAGATTGCGGCAACGTTGGGGGAGGCAGATTAGGGGTTAATAACTATAATGTAGGGGTCGGCGGTGTTAGGGACAGCAGATTAGGGGTTAATAGCTATAATGTAGGCGGCGGCGATATCGGGTCGGCAGATTAGGGGTTAATACTTGTAGTTAGATTGCGGCGACATTGGGGGGGGGGCAGATTAGGGGTTAATAACTATAATGTAGGGGTCGGCGGTGTTAGGGACAGCAGATTAGGGGTTAATAGCTATAATGTAGGCGGCGGCGATATCGGGTCGGCAGATTAGGGGTTAATACTTGTAGTTAGATTGCGGCGACGTTGGGGGAGGCAGATTAGGGGTTAATAACTATAATGTAGGGGTCGGCGGTGTTAGGGACAGCAGATTAGGGGTTAATAGCTATAATGTAGGCGGCGGCGATATCCGATCGGCAGATTAGGGGTTAAATAATGTTATTATAGGGTTTGCGATGTGGGGGGGCCTCGGTTTAGTGGTTCATAGGTAGTTTATGGGTGTTAGTGACTTAGTGTACTAAATGGATGTTAGTGTACTAAAAACATACCGAATTTCGGAACGGAATAGAACCGAATTCAGCCGAATCTGAATAAATCCGAAACGAATTTATTCGGATCCGAATAAATCCGAAACGAATTTATTCAAATTTTGCCGAATCCGATTCGATCCGAAACGAAATTCGAAAAGTCCGAATGGATCCGAACCGAAAACGAACCGAATTTTTTAGCGGTGCACATGTCTAGTTTAGCATCTATATGGGGATTAAAGGTGAGCAGATGGTGGTCTGAGATGGGAAATGGTCGACAGGCAACATCAGAGAGAGAGCAGAGATAGGAGAATACCAGATCAATTGAGTGTCCATCACGGTGGGTAGGAAATAGGGTGGATTGTGAGAGGCCGAAGGAGTTAGTGAGTGAGAGAAGTTTAGAGGCAGCAGGGGCAGATGCTGCCTCTAAAGTGCGGGCGCCGATTCGTGCGCATACATGAACCCTCAAACGCCCACCATGTTGGCAGTGTGAGGAGACCGTGAGGACACTCGGCACCAAGGTAAAAGGGTTCCTCCTGGTCCAATGAAGTGCCTCCCACCAAGGCCTGTTAGGGTGTCTCTGATGAAAGTCTCGCGCTTTAGCATCTGCATGGAGATTAACTACAGGCTCCCAGGAATGTTCCTCAGGACCATATCCCTTACAGTGAACTAGATATTCCAATCTGCCACGTCTCCTCCTGGAATCCAGGATCTCCTGTACCTCATATTCGTCATTGTCCTGCAGGGCCGTTTCTAGAGAACTTGGCTCCCAGGGCAAAATTTCAAAATGAGCCCCCCTCATTCTATAGTGCAACATTCCTCCCAGTTTTTTTTTCTATATTAGTAAAATGCATTTAATCTCCTTGTCTCAGTACATAAATCATCAGCTAAGAATTTCCCTACACTCCCATTTAATTGTACATATATGTGTCTCCTTCTTACACTTTATATATATATATATATATATATATATATGCGGTTAACAGAAAGGAGAACTGCACCCCTGAGATAGAACAAAAGCTAGAATAACTTCCATGCCTGTTCATTTATATTGCAACTCAGGGTGCTCGTTCTTTTAGCACACTATGCCCCTTCACAGAGAAAAAATATCCTGTAGCATATCAGTCTGATCCTGCCCAATGACAGTCCAGCGCCGAAATACCAGGCAATTCTTCTCTGAACAAGGGAAGCAACAACCCCAGACGATCGTTTCGGCCTTCTATGGGCCTCGTCAGTGAGGTGCAGTTGTATCTCTCTAAGGGCATGTGTGCACGGGGTCCACGTCTGGATTACCCATTACTCTTAGGGAGACCCAAGGGTAATTTACATATGCGGTTAACAGAAAGGAGAACTGCACCCCTGAGATAGAACAAAAGCTAGAATAACTTCCATGCCTGTTCATTTATATTGCAACTCAGGGTGCTCGTTCTTTTAGCACACTATGCCCCTTCACAGAGAAAAAATATCCTGTAGCATATCAGTCTGATCCTGCCCAATGACAGTCCAGCGCCGAAATACCAGGCAATTCTTCTCTGAACAAGGGAAGCAACAACCCCAGACGATCGTTTCGGCCTTCTATGGGCCTCGTCAGTGAGGTGCAGTTGTATCTCTCTAAGGGCATGTGTGCACGGGGTCCACGTCTGGATTACCCATTACTCTTAGGGAGACCTAAGGGTAATTTACATATGCGGTTAACAGAAAGGAGAACTGCACCCCTGAGATAGAACAAAAGCTAGAATAACTTCCATGCCTGTTCATTTATATTGCAACTCAGGGTGCTCGTTCTTTTAGCACACTATGCCCCTTCACAGAGAAAAAATATCCTGTAGCATATCAGTCTGATCCTGCCCAATGACAGTCCAGCGCCGAAATACCAGGCAATTCTTCTCTGAACAAGGGAAGCAACAACCCCAGACGATCGTTTCGGCCTTCTATGGGCCTCGTCAGTGAGGTGCAGTTGTATCTCTCTAAGGGCATGTGTGCACGGGGTCCACGTCTGGATTACCCATTACTCTTAGGGAGACCTAAGGGTAATTTACATATGCGGTTAACAGAAAGGAGAACTGCACCCCTGAGATAGAACAAAAGCTAGAATAACTTCCATGCCTGTTCATTTATATTGCAACTCAGGGTGCTCGTTCTTTTAGCACACTATGCCCCTTCACAGAGAAAAAATATCCTGTAGCATATCAGTCTGATCCTGCCCAATGACAGTCCAGCGCCGAAATACCAGGCAATTCTTCTCTGAACAAGGGAAGCAACAACCCCAGACGATCGTTTCGGCCTTCTATGGGCCTCGTCAGTGAGGTGCAGTTGTATCTCTCTAAGGGCATGTGTGCACGGGGTCCACGTCTGGATTACCCATTACTCTTAGGGAGACCTAAGGGTAATTTACATATGCGGTTAACAGAAAGGAGAACTGCACCCCTGAGATAGAACAAAAGCTAGAATAACTTCCATGCCTGTTCATTTATATTGCAACTCAGGGTGCTCGTTCTTTTAGCACACTATGCCCCTTCACAGAGAAAAAATATCCTGTAGCATATCAGTCTGATCCTGCCCAATGACAGTCCAGCGCCGAAATACCAGGCAATTCTTCTCTGAACAAGGGAAGCAACAACCCCAGACGATCGTTTCGGCCTTCTATGGGCCTCGTCAGTGAGGTGCAGTTGCATCTCTCTAAGGGCATGTGTGCACGGGGTCCACGTCTGGATTACCCATTACTCTTAGGGAGACCTAAGGGTAATTTACATATGCGGTTAACAGAAAGGAGAACTGCACCCCTGAGATAGAACAAAAGCTAGAATAACTTCCATGCCTGTTCATTTATATTGCAACTCAGGGTGCTCGTTCTTTTAGCACACTATGCCCCTTCACAGAGAAAAAATATCCTGTAGCATATCAGTCTGATCCTGCCCAATGACAGTCCAGCGCCGAAATACCAGGCAATTCTTCTCTGAACAAGGGAAGCAACAACCCCAGACGATCGTTTCGGCCTTCTATGGGCCTCGTCAGTGAGGTGCAGTTGTATCTCTCTAAGGGCATGTGTGCACGGGGTCCACGTCTGGATTACCCATTACTCTTAGGGAGACCTAAGGGTAATTTACATATGCGGTTAACAGAAAGGAGAACTGCACCCCTAAGATAGAACAAAAGCTAGAATAACTTCCATGCCTGTTCATTTATATTGCAACTCAGGGTGCTCGTTCTTTTAGCACACTACGCCCCTTCACAGAGAAAAAATATCCTGTAGCATATCAGTCTGATCCTGCCCAATGACAGTCCAGCGCCGAAATACCAGGCAATTCTTCTCTGAACAAGGGAAGCAACAACCCCAGACGATCGTTTCGGCCTTCTATGGGCCTCGTCAGTGAGGTGCAGTTGTATCTCTCTAAGGGCATGTGTGCACGGGGTCCACGTCTGGATTACCCATTACTCTTAGGGAGACCTAAGGGTAATTTACATATGCGGTTAACAGAAAGGAGAACTGCACCCCTGAGATAGAACAAAAGCTAGAATAACTTCCATGCCTGTTCATTTATATTGCAACTCAGGGTGCTCGTTCTTTTAGCACACTATGCCCCTTCACAGAGAAAAAATATCCTGTAGCATATCAGTCTGATCCTGCCCAATGACAGTCCAGCGCCGAAATACCAGGCAATTCTTCTCTGAACAAGGGAAGCAACAACCCCAGACGATCGTTTCGGCCTTCTATGGGCCTCGTCAGTGAGGTGCAGTTGTATCTCTCTAAGGGCATGTGTGCACGGGGTCCACGTCTGGATTACCCATTACTCTTAGGGAGACCTAAGGGTAATTTACATATGCGGTTAACAGAAAGGAGAACTGCACCCCTGAGATAGAACAAAAGCTAGAATAACTTCCATGCCTGTTCATTTATATTGCAACTCAGGGTGCTCGTTCTTTTAGCACACTATGCCCCTTCACAGAGAAAAAAAATATCCTGTAGCATATCAGTCTGATCCTGCCCAATGACAGTCCAGCGCCGAAATACCAGGCAATTCTTCTCTGAACAAGGGAAGCAACAACCCCAGACGATCATTTCGGCCTTCTATGGGCCTTGTCAGTGAGGTGCAGTTGTATCTCTCTAAGGGCATGTGTGCACGGGGTCCACGTCTGGATTACCCATTACTCTTAGGGAGACCTAAGGGTAATTTACATATGCGGTTAACAGAAAGGAGAACTGCACCCCTGAGATAGAACAAAAGCTAGAATAACTTCCATGCCTGTTCATTTATATTGCAACTCAGTTGCAATATAAATGAACAGGCATGGAAGTTATTCTAGCTTTTGTTCTATCTCAGGGGTGCAGTTCTCCTTTCTGTTAACCGCATATGTAAATTACCCTTGGGTCTCCCTAAGAGTAATGGGTAATCCAGACGTGGACCCCGTGCACACATGCCCTTAGAGAGATACAACTGCACCTCACTGACGAGGCCCATAGAAGGCCGAAACGATCGTCTGGGGTTGTTGCTTCCCTTGTTCAGAGAAGAATTGCCTGGTATTTCGGCGCTGGACTGTCATTGGGCAGGATCAGACTGATATGCTACAGGATATTTTTTCTCTGTGAAGGGGCATAGTGTGCTAAAAGAACGAGCACCCTGAGTTGCAATATAAATGAACAGGCATGGAAGTTATTCTAGCTTTTGTTCTATCTCAGGGGTGCAGTTCTCCTTTCTGTTAACCGCATATGTAAATTACCCTTGGGTCTCTCTAAGAGTAATGGGTAATCCAGACGTGGACCCCGTGCACACATGCCCTTAGAGAGATACAACTGCACCTCACTGACGAGGCCCATAGAAGGCCGAAACGATCGTCTGGGGTTGTTGCTTCCCTTGTTCAGAGAAGAATTGCCTGGTATTTCGGCGCTGGACTGTCATTGGGCAGGATCAGACTGATATGCTACAGGATATTTTTTCTCTGTGAAGGGGCATAGTGTGCTAAAAGAACGAGCACCCTGAGTTGCAATATAAATGAACAGGCATGGAAGTTATTCTAGCTTTTGTTCTATCTCAGGGGTGCAGTTCTCCTTTCTGTTAACAGCATATGTAAATTACCCTTGGGTCTCCCTAAGAGTAATGGGTAATCCAGACGTGGACCCCGTGCACACATGCCCTTAGAGAGATACAACTGCACCTCACTGACGAGGCCCATAGAAGGCCGAAACGATCGTCTGGGGTTGTTGCTTCCCTTGTTCAGAGAAGAATTGCCTGGTATTTCGGCGCTGGACTGTCATTGGGCAGGATCAGACTGATATGCTACAGGATATTTTTTCTCTGTGAAGGGGCATAGTGTGCTAAAAGAACGAGCACCCTGAGTTGCAATATAAATGAACAGGCATGGAAGTTATTCTAGCTTTTGTTCTATCTCAGGGGTGCAGTTCTCCTTTCTGTTAACCGCATATGTAAATTACCCTTGGGTCTCCCTAAGAGTAATGGGTAATCCAGACGTGGACCCCGTGCACACATGCCCTTAGAGAGATACAACTGCACCTCACTGACGAGGCCCATAGAAGGCCGAAACGATCGTCTGGGGTTGTTGCTTCCCTTGTTCAGAGAAGAATTGCCTGGTATTTCGGCGCTGGACTGTCATTGGGCAGGATCAGACTGATATGCTACAGGATATTTTTTCTCTGTGAAGGGGCATAGTGTGCTAAAAGAACGAGCACCCTGAGTTGCAATATAAATGAACAGGCATGGAAGTTATTCTAGCTTTTGTTCTATCTCAGGGGTGCAGTTCTCCTTTCTGTTAACCGCATATGTAAATTACCCTTGGGTCTCCCTAAGAGTAATGGGTAATCCAGACGTGGACCCCGTGCACACATGCCCTTAGAGAGATACAACTGCACCTCACTGACGAGGCCCATAGAAGGCCGAAACGATCGTCTGGGGTTGTTGCTTCCCTTGTTCAGAGAAGAATTGCCTGGTATTTCGGCGCTGGACTGTCATTGGGCAGGATCAGACTGATATGCTACAGGATATTTTTTCTCTGTGAAGGGGCATAGTGTGCTAAAAGAACGAGCACCCTGAGTTGCAATATAAATGAACAGGCATGGAAGTTATTCTAGCTTTTGTTCTATCTCAGGGGTGCAGTTCTCCTTTCTGTTAACCGCATATATATATATATATATATATATATATTCATGCATTCATTGTTGTTCATGTAAAAATAGATTTACTTATACACATGCATGTCTACAATCTACATCTCTTTTTTTATGTTTTCATTCATTCAATGTTATATATGTAAAGTATTTAGGAGCATTCTTTTTCAATATTTCCCTTTTACCTGGGCTCTTAATTTTTTACATTAATACAAACATTGAATACTTCACACCTTATAATTTAAAGGGACATTTTCAAATAACGGCATGTAATAGACACTACTATCAAGAAGAATATGCACAGATACTGATCTAAAAAGCCAGTATAAAACCTTTAAAAAAAAAAAACTTACTTAGAAACTCCCAGTTTAGCAATGTTGACGAGGTTAGGCTGGGACACCCAGTGAAAGGGGCTGACAAAGCAGTAAGAGCAGACCCTCCCCCCTTTTCTACATATGAAAAGACAGATTACAGACTCCTGCTTGTTCCTTTTTATGTAAACGTGTGTACATCTGATATTTTGGGGATTGGTTAGGAGTTTAAAAATTAGAACAATGTTATTAAAAAATAGGCAAAACTATACATTGTTACAAAAACACTCCTGGGGGTGAAGCTTGGCCATTCAGTGACATGGCCGCGTAAAGAAACAGCTCCTAGACCCACGCAATCCAAACCCAGCAGCCATACAAGACCACAGCCTCAGAAGATTCGCCTGAGTATAGCAGACCTCCCCTGGAGCAGGCATCCACAGTATTGGAGCATTGGAGGAAGCCGCCGATGCGCTAAGGCCCACAAACGAGCCACGCAGCAGAACCATAGAAATGCCAAAATCCATCGTGGCCCATAACAGCTCCGGTGTGATGGCAGGAATGAATGCACGCAACCAGCCGCAGAGTACCCAGCACAATCCTAACCGCAGCGATTGGCTCACAAGGCGGTAAGCAACAATAACAGGGCCAGCAAGACTCCGAGCAGCGCATATTAGTACATACGCCACATGGCAAGGCCATACAATAACGGCCGGTGGCACTGAGAGACATAAGGGGCGGCACTGAGAAGGCCTCACTCAGGATAACAGGGGGAAAAAAAGAACAACGCCAGACGGACCACAAAAGCAGATAGAGACGCTTAGATTGGGGACAAACAGCCACAGTGGGTAAAAGGGACACAAGCTGCGCAAGGGGCACAACAAAATAAGGCAGCAATAAACCAACCTGACCCACCAACGCTACAAATAGACCTGGGCACAATATACCAGACAGCAGTGCGCTGCCTACTAATAAACAGAGGACTGTAACCAGACCATAGGCAGTGTTAACCTACAAGAGTGACCCAAACGTTAACCCCCCAACAGCACAATTAACCCATTCCTGCCACAGAAAGACGCCACACAGCTAACCGCCGCAATCTGCCATACACCCAGTTAAGGAGACAAGCAGAACGGGAATGAGACAGGACAGCACACCGAATTAAATACCCTGTAAGCACAACTTTCCTCAGGCTTACCCCAAGAGCCCACTACAGCTCCCTGCCATCGAATATAGAATTGTCGCAAAATCTTGGTATTCCCACAAGTACTCAGATATGCCTGGGTGCAAATCTAACAAACCTGACGGCAATGTACACTCTAGAATGATGCAACAATTCCTAAAACCAGCAGAGACCAACTCAGTCCCTTCACCTGCCACTTCTAATAATCACATGCCGATAGAAGAGCAACAAAACCTACCGTCCACACTGGTTGAATTCCCAAATATATCAAAAGAAGATCTAAAATCACTATGTACCAAAGAAGATCTCAAAGAAATTGTATCAGAAGTTAAAAACTGGTATGGTGATTTAAAAAGAGACTTGACAAGGGTGACACACAGAGTCACCAATTTAGAAGAAAACCATAACACAACATATAATGATATACAGCATATGTCCCGCTTGGTGTATGACAAGGAGGAAACCATATATAACTTGTTGGAAAAGAGGGAAGGCAGGAGGAACAACCTCAGAGTGCGTGGGATTGCAGATTCCATACAACCAGGGGCATTAGAGGGGTGCCTCCAAGCTTTGTTTCGCACAGTAAAGGGGGACAACAGCGCACCAGAAGTTATCATAGAGAGAGCGGACCATGCACTGAGAGCTAAACCACCATCTAAAGCTCCACCACGAGATGTGATACTGAAGCTGCTCCATTTCAAAGATAAAGAGGAGATTCTAAAACACTCAAGGCAGAAACAGGATCTTACTCATGCTTGAAATCGTATACAAATCTTCACGGTTTTGAGCCCCACAACACTTCAGAAGAGGAGGGACCTGAGCCATATTACAATTGCCCTTCAAGAGCAGAAAATTCCCTACTGGTGGGGCTTCCCGGTCAGCATCATTGCGACTAGAGGTGACACCACATCAATCTACAAGAACCGGGAAGACCTGCCTCACTTTTGTGAAGCCCTGCAGATAAACATACATGCTCAGGATCAACTGAAAGATGGACACCCTGCACAACAACTGTCTAGAGGTAGGGCAAGGCCCTCAATAGATGAAACAACAAAGCGGGACTCTGCAAAACAACCCTCTACAGCAGATACGACAGTGGAACAGGGGGACACCTACCAGACCCCTGGTAGCCCACACGCACCAGCAACAGGTAGTATAATATAATATACATGTTTACATTTCAAATGTTGGGTTTGGAGGCAGGGATATTACCCTGTCTATTATATTGTTTCATTTCTTGTGAAATCATTTTCACTGTTATGTTACTTACATTGTTCATATTTATTACACGGTTTATTCGAACGTGCATACTGTTTTTTGAGCTACTGTTTACACCTTGCACCTCTCATCTGGTTGAATATGTCCAAAAACCTATAGAACGTCTAGAGCACTGTTACACAGAGGGACGCAGAAAATCAAGACACTTTAGTGAGGTAAACCGCCTGAATTAAATACACTACATATTGGGACGCCACTCCTGACACACGCCCCACACTTGCACCGCAGGGAATGGATAGACAAAGGAAAGATGCAACCACACCCCTCAAACTGATTTCTATTAATGCCAAGGGGCTTAATAGCCCAGAAAAGAGGTCTATAGCAATTAATCAACTATACAAGGAAGCAGGAGATATTTTATATGTGCAGGAGACACATTTCAAAAAAGGAAGAGAGTGCAAATTCATAAATCACAGGTATAGAACTTTCTATCTAGCATCAGCCATGGAATGGTGGGGTGGGAATCTTCATTAAGAATTTGATCCCTTTTAAACCAACTTTCATATTGAAAGATCCAAATGGCTCTTACATATTAGTCACGGGTGTCCTGTTTAACTTATATGTAACACTAACAAACATATATCTTCCTAACCAGGGGCAACATATAGTTTTCAAACAGGTGACGAAAATACTACTGGAACACACGAAAGGCATACTGTATTTAGCAGGGGACTTTAATCTACCACTAGACCCCATACGGAGCACCTCAGTGGGCAAAACATGTACACCACAAAAAGTAATTAAAGCCATAAATGCCCAGCTTCAACTACTAAAACTGCATGACGTATGGAGGTCAGTGAATCCTGGGGTGCAAGATTACACATTTTACTCATACCCTCATCACATATATACTAGGATAGACTACCTTATAGCGGACCAGCTGGAATTATCCTTGGTAGAGGGCTCCAGTATTCTCCCAATTACATGGTCTGACCATGCACCAGTACAATGCACAATAGCCTGGCCGGACATGCCCATACGCCCCTTTCTATGGAGACTTGACGAATATGTTTTAGATAACCCCCTGTTCAATCTGAACGTAGACGCGACCCTGAGACATTACTTTGAGGAAAACACCTCGGACACTATACCCACCTCTACAACATGGGAAGCCCACAAATGTGTGGTGCGGGGTGAGTTTATAAAGCATAAGGCGAGGGAGACTAACAACAATTGACAATTCGTAAAATCTTCCTTATCCCAAATTAGATACTGGGAATCGGAACTGAAAAAAGCCCCCTCCTCCACTACTATATTAGAATCACTGACCAAAATTAGGACCAACCTGAATAACCACCTCACTAAAGTATATCAGCAAAAGGCCTCAATCTTGCAGCAAAAGTACTTTGACGTGAATGACAAGATAGGGTCATCATTAGCCAAAGCATTAAAACTAAAACAATTAAACACGTATATACACACACTAACCGATGCAACAGGACAAGTACAGAACGACAGCAAGAAAATTGCGGAGATGTTTCAACACTATTATGAGAAACTCTGCAAAATCAGAAATGACAGCATACAAACTGACATAGATATATATTTAGATGACGTGCGACTACATACATTATCCCCAGAGGACACCGAATCCCTAGACATGCCAATTACGAATGAAGAGGTCAAAACAGCCATTAGAAACATGCCAAATGGCAAAAGTCCAGGCCCAGATGGGCTAGGATTAAAATACTATAAGACATACATGCACCACCTGTTAACACCATTAGCATCCCTTTTCAACTCACTGCTGCAAGAGAGAGGGTTTACAGACCAAATGTTAGAGGCAAATATAACTGTACTTCCCAAGCAGGGGAAAAACCCTGACAAACCGGAGAATTTTTGCCCCATTTCACTCTTGAATTCAGATATCAAAATATATGCCAAAATTTTAGCAAACAGAATTAACATGTTCCTACCTAAATTGATACACCCGGATCAAGTGGGATTCATGCCGGGAAGGGGAGCGCGAGACAATACGTTGAAAGTGCTGCAGTTGGTAGCACATGCCCAACATCACCACATACCCTTAGTACTGGTTTCGACAGATGCTGAAAAAGCTTTCGACCGAGTACATTGGCCATTTCTAAAAGCGGTCCTGATCAAAATGAAATTTAGTGAGACCTTAATAGACCAAATTTTTAAACTATACAGAAACCCTACTGCGCGAGTTAAGGTGAACGGCCTCCTGTCTGGTAGATTTTCTATCAGAAATGGCACAAGACAAGGCTGCCCCCTCTCGCCGATCCTTTTTGCCATAGCAATAGAGGTCCTGGCACAGAGGGTTTGGGAGGACATACAAATTTCAGGGATATCCACTAAATTGTGCGACCACAAATTGGCATTATATGCGGACGATGTCCTACTAACACTGACCAATGTTGACATTTCACTCACCAAAACCCTGACCACCTTTAGGGATTATGGACAACTCTCCAACTTTCACCTTAACATAACAAAAGAGCTAATCAATATAACGGCACTGTGGGGTTGCCCCCTGAGATTACAAAAAGATAACATTAAGTATCTGGGAATATATATCTCCCCATACCCTCAGGTCATATTCCAAGAAAATTATAAAGCTTTGGAACACACTCTAGTTGCCGACTTATCCAGCTGGAAAAACAAGTCGATCTCATGGGTGTGGCGGATCAATGAAGTAAAAATGAACATAGTCCCCAGATTGCTGTACCTACTTCAAACTAGGCCCGTCCCTCTTCCAGCAAATTACCTATATAAGCTATAAAACATTATGGAACAGTACATATGGGGGGGAGTTAGACCTAGAGAAACCAGGAAAACACTCTACCTACCAAGGGATAAAGGAGGCCTTGGAGTACCAAACATCCAGATTTACAAACAAGCGATTACCCTACACAGACTTATTGATTGGTGCTTCAATGACCCTAATAAAATGTGGATACAACTAGATTGTGACATTTTGAGCACAACAAATGCAGACCTGAGGGCCTGGGCTCCAGAGAAAGACAGACCAGAAGTGACAACAACATACCAATTGTTTATAGACTTCTATACAACTTGGCACAGGATTATACACACCACGACGAACATATCTTCAAAACACTCGTGGCTGACACCTGTACACCAAAACACTACAGTACCGTGGAATCATACAGAGAAAGAGAAAGACCACAAAACACCCTTTAAAGACTGGACTCTCATGACACTAATCACAGGAGGCAAACTCAAAACACACCGTGATATAATGGAAACAATGCCAGATATAACCATGAGCTGGTACTCGCACACACAACTAAATCATTTCCTTGTGACACATAAATACAAACATAGCCTCACGAGGCAACCCACCCCTTTCGAGAGTATATGCCTATGAAATACACCCATGGCACATGCAGTATACATAAGGTATAAACTCCTTCTTGCAGAGGACCCACACGCATTCCCATCATACACAAACGCATGGGAGAAGGAATTACAAACTGAGATATCATACAAAGAATGACAGATAGCTTTCCAAATCACCAAAACAGCTTCAATATCTACAAGGGTGCAGCTACAAATTTTTGGCAAGGTGGTATCTTACCCCCTAGTAGATTGCAACAAATATACAAACATGGCTCGGGCAAATGCTGGAGAGACTGTGGGGGAGACTGAATTCCAGCACACATCTGGTGGGACTGCCCTAAACTAGACAACTACTGGGTGGGAATACTCAACCACATAGAATATACTTTAGGGAAGCCACTGCAAACAGCCCAAAAACTCTGTTGTATCTATCACTTCACAAGTTTGCTAGCAAAGCAAACAAAGCCTTGATGCTGGTCATGCTGAACAGCGCTAAGTTACTAATGCCTTAAAACTGTAAAACAAGACTGTACCCAAAGGTAGAAAAAACAACTCTCAAGAGTGATAATCCCTAATATCACACTATAAAAAAACATAAAATACCAAGAATAAGAGTGTGCTAATGAAAGCTCTACCAGTTAAAATTTATAAAACAAAAAGTGTTAAAAATCCTTATATAAAGTTCTATATGTTGAATAAAAACACTTATATCGACAATAACTTCATACTAAAATATCTAAGATAACAATTTTAATAACAATTATAATAACACAATGGACATAAATAAGGTGCACCTTATAAAGTATAACAATAATCAATAATTCAAGCCTGTTAGTCAGGAAAATATATGTATATATATATATATAGACTGTTCTCAACATAAAAAGCTCCCCCCCCCCCAAAAAAAAAAAAGAATGTATTGTCAATACTGTTCACAAAAAAGTTGATGTGTACACCGTATTATAGTTGAAAGAGCAATGCTTGGTTTCACTCCCATATACAAAGTTTGATACAGTTCACCTTGTTGTTATATTTTTTAAAAACCTATTCAATGTATCGATATTTCACCAACAAGCCCAAGGGATCTTACTCACCAGAATACAAAAGCTGTAATATAGTAACTGCTTTCTCTGACCTTATTCTTTATTCCAGCGTGGAATCGTTTGCTTTGGCGTTTCCAGTGACCGTTAGTAGCCTTCTGACATATTGCTATCACGTGTTTGTTTAGGTCAGCCAAGCAGGAGGTCAGATTACCGGCAATAGTAGTATAGATTCTCAAACAAGGGCTCCACTTCAATAGTTTCTTTTCAGTTATTAAGATAATTATTAAGACTTTACTGATGTCGATATCATTCATAGGTATCCAAAGTAATAAATGTCAAATGACAAAAAAAGGTTTAGCGCTAGTTTATATGACGCTAAGGAGTGTAATGTCAGTAGTTCAAATGAAAAATCTATAGGAAGCTGGCCAGCTACACAGGACTGCTTATCTACGCGTTTCAGCACAAAGCTTTTTTATCCCACATATAGAACTTCATACAAGGATTTTTAATACTTTTTGTTTTATAAATTTTAACTGGTAGAGCTTTCATTTGCGCACTTTTATTCTTGGTATTTTACTAATACCTTAACACTGGAAGTCCTGAGTAGCCCCTACCATAGAAGAATTGCAAAGACAAGTGGATACATTGACCCACCTAGAAAGATGCTACCACATTAAACAGGGAACAATACACACACATGAACTTATGAAAGAGCAGTGGACTAAAAGCAAGCATCGCCCAGAGCAAGATGCACATGTCAGTAGCACGAACATAGTGATCTAGTTAATGGCTAGTGTCTTACCAGGCTAAGAGGCCCACTCCATTTTGATATATCAACCCATAGGTGTTCTGAGAACCATGTATGTTATTTATGTTATTATGATTCCATTACCAATGTATACAATATTGTATGAGCTACAACGACTGTCCAGCAGATGTCATATGGCACCACATTGGGATGTTTATAATGGACACTTTACAACTAATGTATAAAGCTCTGTAAAATGCCGAGTTTCGGCAGTGCACTGTATCTTGAAAAGCACATTGTTTTGAATATTTTGTACAACTTACTAATTTTTCAATAAAAATATTATTCAACAAAAACACTCCCAGATGGGCTATATAGATTAGATTAGATTAGATTAGATTTGTTTATTGTCATTGTACAAAGTAAAAAAACAGAGACAACGAAATTATAATTGAAAATCTAACCAATCCCATACACAGATAGTACTATAATGATAAGACTAATAGATAACAAAAATTCAAGTGACTTATGCAAAAAAAATGGAATGGAAAATATATAAATGGATCTTCTACAAAATATTTATGCAAAGAAAAGTCTAGTGTACAATGTCCCTTTAATTCGAATAGCTTTGACTTAACCATATATCTCCAGTGTTTTTATAGGTTCCAGAAGTTTAAGTAGGGTGCTGAAGACTATGCAACTGCATATGCTTCAAATATTAGTAGGAGCATTCTGGGACTAAAACGTTTTAAGTGCATTGGCTAAGCTTTTCTATAATTTTTATGAATTTTCTAATGTAAATGCTTAGTAAATTTGTACCCTAGTGTTTGAAGAGACATGCATAGAATTTCTAGAAAGTCCCATACCGTATGTAAAAAAATACACACACACACACACACACATATATATATATATATATATATATATATATATATATATATATATATATATACAATTCCAAAAAATGAAGTAGACAGGCTCAAATTCCATTAAGTTTATTGTGTAGAAAAAGACAGCTTAAAAACAATGCAAAAATGGCACTTATGCACTTAATAAAAAAGTAAGACTGCAGATGGGTATTCCACCTTACGCGTTTCGGCTATCCGCCATAATCATAGACCATGTTAACCCTTGATCACTAATCACTTTAAATATACCATCTTGTCTTTCTATTGGTTCCTGCAGTCTCACTAGTCAGCCAATACAAAAAGGGGCAGTCACCAGTAGATACATAAACTAGTGTGAACATACTCATATAAAAAATAAAAGAGAAACCCAAAAACACACAAAAAAAACCACACAATTAAATTCACGTTGCAAAAATATATCGCAATATAAATATAAGCCTAGGTTTGATAACAAATCGTATTGAGCAACAGTTGCAACTTGTGTATGTAGTATGCACTAAGTATATAGCAATACATTATATATCTGCAACATTATTACAAACTAAACTAGTCAAATAGAATACTAAGGGGAGTGAAGTAAATATACCAATAACGTTATTTATGACTTATTAGGGTATTACCAACTACAACCCTTACCTATTTTTCTATGACAATAAATGCATATATATATATATATATATATATATATATATATATATATTTGTGTCTCTATTAGCCTAATAAAGAAGATTATACAAAATCTATAATTAGCAGAAAACACTCAATGCAGCTTTTAGACAAAGGGAATGACCCTATGTGTGTAACAACTGTAACAGTTAAGATTTATTTATCCTAATATTCAATTATATTATATCACAAAAAGTTTATCAAATCAGTTTCGACATTCATGCCTTGTGGTCTTCTCATATAGGGTCATTCCCTTTGTCTAAAAGCTGCATTGAGTGTTTTCTGCTAATTATAGATTTTGTATAATCTTCTTTATTAGGCTAATAGAGACACAAATATATATATATGCATTTATTGTCATAGAAAAATAGGTAAGGGTTGTAGTTGGTAATACCCTAATAAGTCATAAATAACGTTATTGGTATATTTACTTCACTCCCCTTAGTAATCTATTTGACTAGTTTAGTTTGTAATAATGTTGCAGATATATAATATATTGCTATATACTTAGTGCATACTGCATACGCAAGTTGTAACTGTTGCTCAATACGATTTGTTATCAAACCTAGGCTTATATTTATATTGCGATATATTTTTGCAAAGTGAATGTAATTGTGTGTTGTTTTTTTGTGTGTTTTTGGGTTTCTCTTTTATTTTCTATATGAGTATGTTCACACTAGTTGATGTATCTACTGGTGACTGCCCCTTTTTGTATTGGCTGACTAGTCAGACTGCGGGAACCAATAGAAAGACAAGATGGTATATTTAAAGTGATTAGTGATCAAGGGTTAACATGGTCTATGATTAAGGCGGATAGCCAAAACCCATAAGATGGAATACCCATTTGCAGTCTTACTTCTTTATTAAGTGCATAAGTGCCATTTTTTGCATTGTTTTTAAGCTGTCTTTTTCTGCACAATAAACTTTTTTTGGAATTTCATGTGATCAGACGGTGGAGATTGCTCTTTGTACAAGCTTGTTTCAATGTATTATTGATTGATATATTGTACTCAGTAACTTTGATATTGTTAACAATTTCTGATTTATTTTGCAGCTCCCTCTTGTGAAAACTAGAATATTTACATGATGATTACAAATATTACATGTTATAAGATGGCAGTTGTGGGGGTAATCAGTACTAGTGAGTACCCACACATAAAAGCCATGTATGTATGTATACAGTATATATATAATCCAAGAACAAGTTACACTCTCTGGTTTTAATGTAATATTTCATGTCCCTTCAAATAATAATATACCTAAATGTCAACTACGAACTGTATCCCTTTGTCTGATTGGTCAGAATCTGAGTCCTCTCTAGCACAAAGTAGGGGTAATGTATATAAAATAAACCTATTCTAAAATAGGACATGTATATATTCCTAATTCTTGGAACATTCTTCCTCCTATGATTCTTAAATAGCATGCATTGTGCAAACTAACCTGGATGTATGGTCTTTGAAAGGCAATTCTCTTCAAAATATCAGTTTATCTTCATTAGGTGTCCTATTCATCATTTTCAAAATAGAGGATTGTGAAATACCATCTATAAAACAAAAATTAAATTAACCCTAAGTGTCTCCCATAGGATGCATCCTGCATCCCCAGTCTTGTTCCATAGAATTGTGGACACTTACCATGTGAACGTATCTTTGTATGGTTTTCAAAGTCAGCACAGTTGAAAGACAATGCCACAGACATGATCACATTGGTATTCTTCACTTTCAGTCTGGGATTCTTCACTTTCAGTCTTGAATTCTTCACTTTCAGTCTTTAGATGAAGTCATCTCCTTAATGGAAGAAAAAGTGGAAATCAAATCATTAATAAAAGTGTGTGACTTAGTTCTGCCCCCCCCCCCCCCCATTTCTGAAACTATTTAGATCACTAGCTTACTAAGCGTGTGTATCATCTTGTGTTACGTTCTATCAATCAAGTGTGAAGCTGAGTCATACATTGTGCTGACCTAACCTCTGATGTATGACTTGGAAGCATATAGTATTGCTAGAGTATCCCTTTCTGATTATCCAAAAATCTAGTAATGAGTAAACTAAATACTACATTTTAAAATGTATGCCATATGATGGCTGATTGTGTAAAATACCCCCTACCCACAGTCCATACATTGTTTATACTTACCATCTGATGTTGTATTTGAAAATCAGGTGGCGAAGTCTTTACAGGAGCCAATGCTAGAATCATCTGATGTACGTTTAAATTACCTATGATAATAATAATATTAAATTATATTTTGATCGAATACATTTTTGAACAATCCTAACATGTTTGCACAATTCTCTACTTCTCATTTCCATAAAATTCACACATATTCGCATAGCTCCTATATAACTTCTAGTATTTACTGTCTGAAGTGACGGTTGATGATGTTTGCTCTGACATTGAGCCCCTTCATCCCGGAATGGCCCCTCTAGAACAGGGTTGTCCTCCTCATCTTAGAGGAGGTCTTGGGGTGCCTGGATGGCCTGTAGCATCCCAGCCCGCTGAGCAATGTTATGCAGGACACTGCAGGCTATAACGATCTTTGCCACCTTACTAGGGCTGTATTGGAGGGCTCCTCCAGACCTGTCCAGGCATCGTAACCGCACTGCAGCCCTACTCTGCTTGTGTGCCCGATTGTAGCGCTCCTGGGCGTCATCAGCTGGGTTACGTATCGACGTAATGAGCCAAGGCCGGCTCATGTAACCCGAATCACCTATAAATAATGAACATAACAAAATGTCAAATATCTAAAAAAAAAAAAATAGTCAAATAAAGTTTTATAAGATGCAATGCATTTGTGTACACGAAAATCACATAAACGAGACATTTGCTAAATGAGACAGAAATGGTTAAATTGCATCCTAGAGCTGCCCATTAAGCTAGGACATGCTACATATCTGTTTGGAGCTAAAACTAGACATTTGAAGAAAGAGACAATGACATGGTTAAATCGCATTCCTATATCTGCACATTTAACACATGCTACATATGCGTATTTTGCATAAACAAGACATTTGCTAAAAGAGACAGAAATGGTTAAATTGCATCCTAGAGCTGCCCATTTAAGATAGGACATGCTACATATCTGTTTGGAGCTAAAACTAGACATTTGCAGAAAGAGACAATGACATGGTTAAATCGCATCCTATATCTGCACATTTAAGCTAGGACATGCTACATATGCGTATTTCGCATAAACAAGACATTTGCTAAAAGAGACAGAAATGGTTAAATTGCATCCTAGAGCTGCCCATTTAAGATAGGACATGCTACATATCTGTTTGGAGCTAAAACTAGACATTTGCAGAAAGAGACAATGACATGGTTAAATCGCATCCTTTATCTGCACATTTAAGCTAGGACATGCTACATATGTGTATTTCGCATAAACGAGACATTTGCTAAAAAAGAGACAGAAATGGTTAAATTGCATCCTAGATCTGCCCATTTAAGATTCAGCACTATAAACTACACCTTTAGCTCCCCTCACCTTGGTTATTTCATTCAACACTATAAACTACACCTTTAGCTCCCCTCACCTTGGTTATTTCATACTTTATTCTTAGACAGTCGTTTGAAGGAACTACTGTCACACTTGTAGGGTACAGAGCGTGGTAAAAAACTGAATCCTTAATATAAACACTCACCAGGTGCACTCACTCTATACTTGTTTTTTATAAACCATTTAAGATAGGACATGCTACATATCTGTTTGGAGCTAAAACTAGACATTTGCAGAAAGAGACAATGACATGGTTAAATCGCATCCTATATCTGCACATTTAAGCTAGGACATGCTACATGCAATGTTATAGTAAAAAGCAAACGTCCACGCTAACATGAAAGTGCATACTTGTGTATAATGTGCATAGACATGGCATAGAATCTGATCGATCAATGTTGCTGCAATATTTTTTCCAAATGATAAAGTAACGGCTGACATCTATAATATTTATATATAAGTGATTTGCGAGATGTCAATATTTTACGCGTCCCATTGAAGTCGCAATAACACTCTTTTTTTACGTATATGTGTAGTACTGAGTGAGAAACTGCTGAAAGGGGCAGTGCAGTCCTAATGCTGTAATCTGTATGGTTGAAGCTTCGAATGACGTCATCATATTAGCAACCTGCCTGTCTAGTTTGCAAATCTTCATTCTGTTGTTGTATTTTACAAGATTCTTATTGTGTGCTGATTAAAAAGATAAATGTGTGCTTTGTTGTGTGATGCGTGTTATGTACATCTATGTATGTATTGTGATTCTCTCCCACATATGCTGATTTATATGAAGCAGTATAGCATTGTTGTTCATTCCCAAAAAGTGACAGCTGTAATATTTTCTAATGATATGTTCTTGTACGTAATTCCTAATGGTATATTATGAGTGAATCGTGATGTTAAAGGGACACTAAATCCATATTTTATGTTTCATGATTCATAGAGAGAATCTAATGTTAAACAACCTTCCAATGTAGTTGTATGATGTAAATGTATTCATTGTTTCTATGTTGTTTTTTTGCCTGAATATCAATGCACATGTATGAGTGAATGGAAAAAGTCATGTATGTGCATCCATCTTTTTATCATGTGTTGAGCCTATGTAGATATGCTGTTCATCCAAGTATATGATTTTAAAAAATGAAATTCTATAATAGAGGTAAATGAGACGTGTTTACAATTGTCTGTGAATACTGAAATGTCAAAAAAAATGTTGTGTCCGTTTAAATATGATTTAATTTTTTAAACCGATTTTGTATTGTTAATGGTGATTTGTAGTTGATGTAATGTAATTTCCTTTTAGAATGTGATGTTGTAGTGAATTTCACACAAGTAAAAGCCATAACTCCATAGGGAAATAGTAATTTCTTGATCTATTTGTCATAGCGGGACTAAAGCAAGAATGAAAGAATTAGCGCAACAATTGTAAAGCTGGTATTGCGAGTTTTCAAGTCTACGTATTTTGCGTGCGTTAGGTAAATCTGCCTGTCGCGTGCACGAGCACGTCTTCCCCATAGAAGTCTATGGAGGAGAGAAATGTCCTGAGAAATAAAACCAAATACTTGTGTTGAGCGTAAGGTGAGTGACGTCATGTCCTTCTGTGAAAAAGTAGCTAAATCGTGTTAATTTCATAATAAAAAAATGTTTTGCGTAGGTAATGTGCTGTATATTGTTTGTATCTATCGATTAGTGTATGTATGTGATAATATTTGTAGTTAGATGTAGCTATATGAGTGTATGTTCCTGTCTGTCTATGTAAGTCAATGGAAAATGGATTTGTGTGGCTTTTTTATCAAACACCCGAGATCTCGTAAGTTTGATCCGTTTTATTTTTACATTAAAATTTTTATTTGGAAAAAAAAATATTGTGTAGTGTTTGTATGGTGTACTTTGTGTAATGTTTTTAGTTATTTGTGGATGTTTTTGTTATCGATATATGATTAACTACTGGTCTGTATGTGCGGTAGAGATTTGAGCGTAGATGGTGATTTTTGTTGCGTTACGGAAACTCCTAATACCAGCAGGCATAAAAAAGCAGCGTTAGGACCTGATAACGCTGCTTTTTCAGCTTACCACTAAATTCGTAATCTAGGCGAATATTTTTCTAGATTTTATATTAAATAAATACATACAGAACCCTAATATTTGGGTTCCCTTTAAATCATTGTTAATACATTTGTAAAAAAATAAAGACATATTACATATATATATATATATATATATATATATATATATATAAGTGTAATACTTAATTTTATTATGTTTGACATGTGTTATGTATACTTTTATTGTAACCCTAACACTTTACTTCAGATCTCCAATCACAGTAAACCTTTTTAGCTCTATTATCTGTTGCGCTTCAGATCAACACATAACCTTCAGCTTCTATTATGAGTGATATGTAGCATGGACATGCTACTTATTGAAAGTATAGGGTGGGCTAAAGTATAGGGTGGTCACACAAAAATTCTCTGGTAAACCTTGTTTTACCACGGACTTGCACCCTACGCTATCAATAGCGTTCCACTTGTAATCTTGGCCTATATAATTTAATAATATAATATAAAATCCACCATAGAAGTCGTAAATATTAGAACCCAGTAGAAATTTATGGTGATTGGTGATACTTATCTAGTGAACCCTATAAGAGAGATTGTTTCTTTAAAAACACTATTAGCTTTGTTTTGGACATTCACGTAACGTATGATCAAGCAGATATTGTTTTTAGGACATTCACCCAAATAGTAATTATGCATAAACATATTTGTCAAGTACTTCATCATTTAATTACTTACTTTACTAACATATTTAAGTATAAGAGTAACTAAATGTAAACCATATAAAAAAAAGTTCTAAAATGTAAAATCTGGCAAAACTATTGACTTCTTTATAGTACAGACAGATGCTTACATTTACTTAGGCATTTCTGTCTACATTCTGATCTTGAGTTACACTATGACTTTCAATTGTGTTGTTGACAATGAACAGTTAGCTGATGCTATTTTTAATTCATTGTATTGTTAGTGTACTGGGAATGTAATGTAAGGAAACTACTTTTCGGATCTAACTAGGCAACTAAGAAATAAACAAAATAATGAGAAATTTCCAGTTCACGTGACATGACAAAATAAGAATCACATAATTGTCCTTCATATGTTCCCAGAGTTTGTTTAAAGCAGGTTAAGTTTGTTTTGTTCTTCATTGCTGTAGTCAGCTTCCACAAGTCTGTAATACAATTCAATATGGTTCTTTTATTGAGATGTTTCAAAAATATAATATAATTACCATATTTGTCAAAAAAATTGCATAAATTAGAAATACGCATCTTCACTTCATTACCCTATTTCATTTCATCTTATTTATTAAAAAAAAAATACACTGTATGTGACCGAAACTGGGGGAAATAATGTATACAGGAATAAATAAGTGAAAAAAAATGTTTTAAAGTAAATATTCTATAACTAGTCATAAAGCCCGTTGACACGGGCCATTTTTTGCAGTACAGTGGTCCCACCCCTTGCGTTCTCTCTCTCCCACTCTCTTTTGCTTTCTCTCTCTCCCCCCTCTCTTTTGCGCTCTCTCTCCCCCTCTCTTTTGAGCTCTCTCTCTCCCCCTTTCTTTTGTGCTCTCTCCCCCCCCCTCTCTTTTGCGCTCTCTCTTTCCCCCCTCTCTTTTGCGATCTCTCTCTCTATCTCCCCTCTCTCTTTCCCTCTCTCTCCCCATCTCCCCTCTTTCTCCTCCCCTCTCTCTCTCTCCCCTCTCTCTCTCTCTCTCTCTCTCTCTCTCCCCTCTCTCTCTCCCTTCTCTCTCTCCCTTCTCTCTCCCCTCTCTCTCGCTCCCCTCTCTCTCACTCCCCTCTCTCTCTCTCCCCTCTCTCTCACCCCTCTCTCTCTCCCCTCTCTCTTTCTCTCTCCCCTCTCTCTTTCTCTCTCCCTCTCTCTTTCTCTCTCCCTCTCTCTCTCTCTCTCCCTATCTCCCCCTCTCTCCCCCTCTCTCTCTTTCCCCTCTCTCCCCTCTCTCAACCTCTCTCTATCTCCCCCCTCTGTCTCTCTCTCCCCCCTCTCTCTCCCCTCTCTCTCTCTCTCTCTCCCCCTCTCTCTCTCCTCTCTCTCTCTCTCCCCCTATCTCTCTCTCTCCTTTCTCTCTCTCCCCCTCTCTCTCTCTCCCTCTCTCTCTCCCCCTCTCTCTCTCTCTCTCTCTCTCTCTCTCTCCTCTCTCTATCTCCCCCCTCTGTCTCTCTCTCTCTCTCTCCCCTCTCTCTCTATCTCCTCTCTCTCTCTCTTTCTCCCTCTCTCTCCCCTCTCTCTCTCTCCCCTCTCTCTCTCCTCTCTCTCTCTCTCCCTCCTCTCTCTCCCCTCTCTCTCCTCTCTCTCTCCTCTCTCTCTCTCCTCTCTCTCTCCTCTCTCTCTCCCTCCTCTCTCTCCCCTCTCTCTCCCCCCTCTCTCTCCTCTCTCTCTCTCCTCTCTCTCTCCCCCCTCTCTCTCTCTCTCACCTCTCTCTCCCCCCCCTCTCTCTCTCTCGCCTCTCTCTATCTCCCCCCTCTCTCTCTCTCTCTCTCCCCTCTCTCTATCTCCCCCCTCTCTCTCTCCCCTCTCTCTCCTCTCTCTCTCTCTCTCTCTCTCCCCTCTCTCTCTCCCCTCTCTCTCTCCCCCTCTCTCTCTTTCCCCTCTCTCCCCTCTCTCAACCTCTCTCTCTCTCTATCTCCCCCCTCTGTCTCTCTCTCTCCCCCTCTCTCTCTCCTCTCTCTCTCTCTCTCTCTCTCTCTCTCTCTCTCCCCCTCTCTCTCTCTCTTCTCTCTCTCTCTCCCCCCTATCTCTCTCTCTCTCTCCTTTCTCTCTCCCCCCCTCTCTCTCTCTCCTTTCTCTCTCTCCCCCTCTCTCTCTCTCTCCTCTCTCTATCTCCCCCCTCTGTCTCTCTCTCTCTCCCCTCTCTCTCTATCTCCTCTCTCTCTCTTTCTCCCTCTCTCTCCCCTCTCTCTCCCCTCTCTCTCCTCTCTCTCTCCTCTCTCTCTCCTCTCTCTCTCTCCCTCCTCTCTCTCCCCTCTTTCTCTCCTCTCTCTCCCATCTCTCTCCTCTCTCTCTCTCTCTCCTCTCTCTCTCCCCCCTCTCTCTCTCTCTCGCCTCTCTCTCTCCCTCCCTCTCTCTCTCTCTCTCTCTCGCCTCTCTCTATCTCCCCCCTCTCTCTCTCCCCTCTCTCTCTCCCCTCTCTCTCTCTCCCCTCTCTCTCTCTCTCCCCTCTCTCTCTCTCCCCTCTCTCTCCCCTCTCTCTCTCCCCTCTCTCTATCTTTTGCGCTCTCTCTTTCCCCCCTCTCTTTTGCGCTCTCTCTCTCTATCTCCCCTCTCTCTTTCTCTCTCTCTCTCTCCATCTCCCCTCTCTCTCCCCCCTCTCTCTCTCTTTCTCCCCTCTTGTAACTGATCCTCACGCAGGGTCTGGAGTCAGCTGTCTCATGCTGCTGTTTAAATTTCGGATGTGCGCGTGCGAGGTCTATTCTCAGCTGTGCGCTGCGCTTGTAACTGATCCTCACGCAGGGTCTGGAGTCAGCTGTCTTGCGCTGCTGTTTCAATTGCGGAGGTGTGCGTGCGAGGTTGGGTGCGCGTGCGAGGCCAAGTGTGTGGGTGCGCGTGCGAGGTGTATTCTTCGCTGTGCGCTGCTGCACGGAGGTGCGCATGCGAGAAGGTCAATCTAAGGCCAAGTGTGTTTGTCTGTACTGCGCATGACGGCTTCAAACAAACACACTTGGCCTTTTATAATATAGGAAGTGATTTGTATTATGCAATATATTAAACAAGAAAAAAAACTATTCTGTTATGTTCTAAAATTGGTAAGGAAACAATTTGCCGTTATTATGGGCCAGATTACAAGTGGAGGGCAAAACTGCGGTTACGCAAACTCTGATGCTTGCGCTCCGCTTAGTAATACCAGCACACACAAATGTGCACTGGTATTACCAGTTAGGCGCAATGCGAACGCCTGAAAACCTGGAAGCTTTGCACTCACAAGACCATGCTTCCATAGGCTCCAATGGGAGCCTCGTTCTCATACCATCAGACACGGCAGAGAACCTAGCCCAGCAAAAGGGTGCACAGCGATGGGCAGCAAAGTGTAAATATCTATGTATATGAATATATACATATATATTTATGTGTTTATATGTGTATATATACATATTATTAACACATAAATATAAGTATATACAAATATATTTACAGTTTTAACACAGTCCCCATGGACCGCAATGTAAAGACCCCACATCAGCTCACTTTAACCCCTAAAAACTGCTTTGTGCAGTTATTATTTAAAAATTAAATGCTAATATGTTTTATTATAATAAAAGCATGACACACTTTACTTTGGAGGCAATTAGGGGACATTTTTAAAATTAACCAGAGGTCTGACCCCTGGTTAATTTTGGGAGCACTAATTGCTACACAAGCTCACAGTAGTGAGTAATGGCTGGTTATTTATCATGCGCCCATAAACGGGCAAATTTACCCATTTACGGGAGCAAGATAAATTAGCACTCCACTTGTAATCTAGTCCTATGTATTTTATGCAAATGTCAAGAACCCTCTGATTCTTAAGATCTCAATATCACAGTGACATCAGGTATATATTTTTACATATGGTTTAATTTTAAATGTAGCTCTCAGTGAAATAACAATAATGATAAGATCAATCGTGCATTTTGGTGGTGACAGGTTTAAGTGGAAATCGCAAACATCGGGATAGATATATGGTTATTCCTGTGAGGCATAACATCAGTATAAGGTCAATTCATATATGTTAAGTATAATGTCAAACTGGATTCTACCCAATATTATGGAAGAGCAGGATGATGTATACAATTTTGTATTTACCAAATATTTCTTGTTGATTTAAAATGTATTTTTAATATTTAGGAAAAGATCCACAATATATGTCCAGAACTCCCAAAGGTTTGTCATGATTTGGGAGTTCCGCCTTTCTGACATTCCTGAAGTTTTCCCTTTACTAGAAACATCATGGTTCTTAAATTCCTTAAAACTTTTTTGCAGGCCCATCATGACCCTAATATATCTCTCTCCCTTAGCCTGATTTAAAATATATCCTGCCCCAGAACTGCAAGCAATACACAGGCTTACACTCAGCTGTTCAACTGCCCTCTGCTAACTAACAGGTAGCCTTCTGGAAGACAGTTTCCCTCCCACCCTACCCCTCATCCCACCCACCGCAAGCTCATTTCCTCATTCTCCTGAAATGACAGTTGCAAACACTGATCAGCACATCCTTCCATTCACTTAAACCTATATAATGGTTGCCGGGTGAGCGTTTGGTCACGCTCATGACGTAGGCGTGCGTGCAGTGGAGGGGAACGCTTGCAAGTCAGGAGTGTTTGGTGCTGTGAGTGCCGACACAAGGAGAAGGCCCTTCAAGCCTAGCAGGCTAGGAGCTGGGAAAAGGGGAGCTTGTATCGCAGCAGAGCAGTCCCTGCACACACATGCCCGCCGAGCCAGCGACACCATATCTCTTGGCTGGAGTATCCTGCCTGAGGCAAGCTGTGGGAAAGGACAGAGGACGTCGTACAAGCAAAACAGCATTGCTTGATCTGGTAACCCTAGAGTTTGAGAGGCCTATTGTTGTCTAGTGGCCATAGACATTCTACCTGATATATAGCCTTAAAGTTAATCGCTTTCTCAGCCAAGGCACAAGCCTGTAAGAACGGATTACTTCCTGGGTATATCTAGTCTGACATAAGTCTTAGAGGGTGAAGAGTGTTAGAAATTGTATTCGGGACTCAATTGGCATATGGGTTTCCTGCCTGGTCTAGGAAACATATGTTTGATGTCTAACAGGGTAAGTCCCTCAGTCGTTATGTGCAGTGAAGCAACCCAGTGAATTGGGACTATTATTAAAAGCAGGGGCAAAGCAAGTCTCGTATATTTTAGAAGGGTGAAGATCAGAGGGATAAGGCTGAAATCTGGAGGGTATATACATATGCTCAGAGGAGGAACTTAGTGCTTTCAGCCCTGCCTCCCCTATATAAAGTCCCTATTAAAGTTACCAGTGAAGTATCCCCTAGCTTCCAGCTGATATAGTTAAAAATGGTGAAATTCGAGAAAGTTGATCTCCTTAAAGGCGTAGTATTGCATTAAGCCTCATCCTGTGTTGTTCCCACATCGTCTCTGAAAAAGATAAACTTAAGGTCTAATAGGTCTCAAGGCTATCTCTAATGCTTCAAAATTTAACATAATAGCTTTTCTGTCTGGATAAATACTCCTTTGATGAACACCAAGTTTATAAAGCAGTTATGGAGAAAATCTGGGACTATTACCCTTCCTTCTATCTCCAAAGAGTATAGAAAATATTTGGCTGCAGAACTGCCTTAAGATATTTCTCTTTTGTTCATAGATGTATGACATTTACAGCATGGACAGTAAATCCTACCTTCTTGGAAATTTGAGTAGCCCTCAGGACTCTTTAAAGTTGCAACAATAGTATATGCTGATATACATGGTTTATCTATTCATTAGGTGTATACTAAATGTTGAAAAATGTTGTCAAGGGTTAAGCTGTCTTGGCAAGCCTATCTTGTGTAATGCATATCCAGCTGCAAACCGCTGGTGCTCAGGCATCTAAAGTGGGTGCTATAGTAATATAGACGTGTATTTTGCTAGTGTACAGACAAAGTTAACTGAATATGTCAATTTTGAAATGTTTTGATAGTTATTACTAAAAAGGTATAAGAATCGCTGCATAGCCTTTTAAAATTTAAGGTGTGTTGAAAATAATCATTTTTATCTCTCATGTGCCTAGGTGGCGAATATTAAATCACATTAAAGTGTAGGGGTTAGAATTGTACAGTAATAGGCATGAATTGAATAGTATATGCTGACCTGCACTGTATATGTTTAGGCTAAATGTAATGATAGCACACGTAGATTTGCATTGTATATATTTGTGCTAACTGTGTTAAAATCCTGCAGGATTGAAGCTGTTCTGAGAATCTTGGCTGTACTTAGGGATATAGAGTTGTATAGTTGCAGCCCCTACGGGCAGGATTGGAAAGAAGCCTATAGACAAATTTAACCAAAATGTGTTAATCAGGAAATGTTCTCATATTTTTCACTAAATAGGTAAAGTAAGTGTGGCACAACCCTTTAAGAATTAAGTTCTGTGGGGAATAAGTACGTTTTTCTTTTTACATAGCTAGATAGCAGTGGCACAATTTATCAGACCATAAAGATCTGTTTGAATAAAAACCACACATAGAATATAGGGGTATAAGGGTATTCAAGTAGTCTGATCCAAACTTTATTTGGATGTATGAGGGTTGTAGAAATAGGGTAAGTTAAAAAATTGGGAAAAGACGAGGGGAGGAGAAGAGAGAAAGAGAAAGAGAGAGGAAAGGGAGTTAGGCACATTAGATTTTTATAGGAAATAGGAAAAAGATTAACTATTTAGATGGTTTTTGCATAGGTGGCGTGATTTGTACAGCTGAGTGTTTTTTTTTTGTTTTTTTGGGGGGTTTTCTTGAGACATCAACTTAATACATATGGAGAAATTTGTCCATTCTGTTAAAGCTAAATCGCCAGTAATGGCACCAAAAAAAGACAGAAAGGGTAAAATAAGTACTGCCTTGCAGGATAGCATTGTGGAAGAAATTAGTGTAGCCAAAATGGATACTGATTCTCAAGCACTGGTCAAAGCCATCTATGATGCAATGACTCCACAATTTGATCAGATACGACAGGATATGCTTTCTCTCACGAATGAGATTCATTCCTTTAATAATAGGATTGAAGCAGCTGAATTACGTATTTCAGATATTGAAGATAGAATGCACATAGCCGAACAAGACACAAGTTTTTACAGGACCACTTTAAAAAAATTACAGGATAGGATAGATGACTTAAAGGATAGAACCAGGAGGAATAACCTCAGAATCATTGGTGTACCTGAAACAGTAGAGTATACAGACTTAAAAAAGTTTTTCATGGAAAAACTTCCCCAGCTTTTAGAATTGCCCGGCCCAAAACGCCAGTTGGTAGTTGAAAGAATCCACAGAATAGGACAGGAGAGATTGAGGCCAGATGGTAGTAAGATCGCAAGGCCTATAATCGCCAAACTGCTTAATTTCCAGGACAAAGTTGATCTATTAAATGCATACCGCAAAAAGAAAGAGGTAGAGTTAGAAGGAGGCAAATTACTTCTTTTTCAGGATTATTCCATAGAAACTACTAATCGCCGTAAGGTAATGGCCCCTCTTTGTACGCAAATTATTAAGAAAGGCTATGAAGCCTTTCTATTATACCCTGCCAGGATCAAGGTGCTCAAAAACAATAATTGGCACATATTAAATACACAACAGGAAGCGTATAAGTTCTTAGATGAAAATGAATAAGAAGTATATAACAGTCTTAAGATGTAGTAGGCCATAAAGCTTACAAAGTTAATGGATTATATATTAGGTGAAGGTTTTTACTTTGGTTGTGTGTTGAGTGGAATTATTTTTTTTATTTTTTTTTCCCCTTCTGCTGGTCCCCCCCTGCCCCCCGATGGATGCTTGAAAGTGCATAAGTACGGTATTAGAGCAGTAATGGATCTTTTGGTAGCTATCTTGCCTTGCTACTATGACAGATAAAGTTAATATAGATCTTATTTCATGGAACGTTAGAGGCATTACCTCCCCAATTAAAAGAAAAATGCTTATGAAAAACCTTAAAAAATTCAGATGTAATATTGCATTTCTTCAGGAAACCTACATAGTTCAAAATGAATCAAATAAACTCAGAACAGGTTGGGTGGGGGAAGTTATTGCTTCATCAGGCAACGCCAGGAAACGCGGGGTAGCTATCCTTTTGCATAAAAATCTACAGTACAGGATTATACAGTCCGAGATAGATCCAGATGGTCGGTTTATAATTGTGCAGTTGGAGATAAGAGGTCAAAATTATGTTTTATGTAATGTCTATGGTCCGAATAATCATATACGGGAATTCTGGGATAGATTACAGGGTAAATTATCTCAATTCATAGAGAGCAAGTTGATTGTAGCGGGGGATTTTAATTTGATTGTTCAATACCCTTTAGACAGATGGCCCCATAGAAAGAAGGCGGTAAGTAGAGAGAAACAGGATATCACTCTATTTCAAAAGTTTAGAAATGCCTTAAATTTAAAGGATGTCTGGCGTATGCATAATCCCGAGACAAAGGGTTTCACTTGCAAGTCAAATACTTTTAAGACGTTGTCTCGGATAGACTATATTCTCATTAATGAAAAATTTATGGGGATAGCAGTAGCAGATATAAGCGAAATTATTATTTCGGATCATGCACCTATTTCACTTACGCTACCAGTGGCGGGGCCCTCAAAAAGAAATTCTACTTATCCCTTCCCAAAATATCTGTATTCGAATTGTAAGTTTAAGAATTTGCTGATTGAAGCTTGGAAGAAATTCGAATATACTAACGTTGGGTCTGTCTCCCGTCCGGAAACATATTGGGAAGCCTCAAAGGTGGTATTACGCGGAGAAGTAAAAGCTTATCTACTTAAAGTATGGGAAAAAAATCAGATTCGGGACGTCCAGCTTTCAAATCAGCTATCTAACGCTTATAGTACATATATACAAGAGGCATCCCCAACTAATTGACAAAAGTATTTGCAAACTAAAAAAGAAAGAGAGATATTTCTTCAACAAAAAGCGTCAAGTGATCTTACTCGGTCTCATGCACGGATGTATAAATATGGGGGTAAGATAGGGAAGAATCTTGCTAATTTAATGAGACAAAATCGGGGTCCTAATCATATTCCAGTGATAGCGACTAAGGACAGAAGGCTTACTAATACTAAAGATATTAGCGCTGAATTTCTCGAATACTATAAACAGATCGTTCTTGCGCGAGATACCAATGAAACTAATAAAACAGCATTTTGGAATACCTGTAAGGTACCATGTATAGAACCCGAGGCAGTTGGAGCCATGCAGGCGCCAATCGATAAAGAAGAAATTAGCCAGGCGATCAATGAATGTAGTCTTAATAAAGCGGCGGGCCCTGATACTTTGCCAGCAGAATATTATAAAATCTTGTTAGATCAAGTGATAGAGCCCTTACATGTTCTATTTAATGCATACTTTGTCCAGGATCAGCCAATATCGGTCAATTTTAGCGCTTCATTAATTGTTTTAGTGCCGAAAAAGGGCAAGAATGTAGAAAAAGTAGACTCATATCATCCTATTTCGTTGTTGAATACGGACTATTAGCTTCTATCCAGTATCTTGGCAACAAGGCTTCAGAAAGTTCTTCCTAGTTTAATTCACACGGATCATACAGGCTTTCTAAAAGGCAGATCGTCATTCTTAAATTTGCGGAAATTATTGTTGACGGTGGAGTATTATAACGCAAGAAAGAAATTAAATGTATTAGAATCTGAGGATAAGGCAATTATTGCCTTAGACGCCGAAAAGGCCTTTGATTCTATTAGCTGGGCACATTTAAATTTTACCCTGGAACAATTTGGCCTTAAAGGCCCCTTTTTATCTTTTATTCAAGCCCTATATAAGAATCCGAGATCCGCACTAATAGTCACACGCGTCAAGGATGTCCGTTGTCCCCGCTCTTGTTTAATCTTTGTATTGAGCCTCTCGCAATTGCCCTTCGCAAGACCATCAAGGGGATTAAAGTGGGGAACTCAGCTGTCCAAATTTCTCTCTACGTGGACGATCTATTTGTATTTCTCTCCAATACGGGGGAAAATGTACCGGTATTATTGAAATTGTTGGATTCGTTCGGATCTTTTTCAGGTTATGCAATTAATTCCAAAAAATCAGAAATTCTATGGTTAAAACGCACCAGTGATTCCTACGCGGCTTCGCTTTTTAAAGAAGTCAAAAATATAAAATATCTAGGTATATTTGTGTCAACCTCCCCTGAGGAGTGGTATAAGACAAATTATTCTGGAGTAATTAAACATTTTTTACAGGATATGTCTAAATGGTCACTTTTTCCATTAACACTCGCGGCCAAAATAAATTTAATTAAAATGATCGCATTACCTAAATTGCTATATGTTATGCAAAACATCCCACTTTTCCTAAAAAAAGGGGACATGAAACAGCTAAATACGGCTCTCAGTCGCTTTTTATGGGGGAATACTAAATCAAAGCTTCCATTAAAAAGACTTAGCCAGCCGAAAGAGCAGGCTGGATTAAGTCTTCCATCAATACAAAAGTATAATATTGCATGTCTTTTAAAGATCGTCCCAGACTGGTTAACGGATAAATGGGCATTAGCACTGCGGGATATAGAAGTTGACTTTTTCAAACCTTGTTCGCTTAAGGCACTTGTACATATGAATTACAAAGACTGCTCAAAAAAATGTATACCTTTAAAAATCCGATAATAGCGTGGCAAAAATTTTGCCGGGTTCAAAATATTAATTACCACTCTTTCTAAATTTCAGCCTGTACAAAACAATCCAGTATTTCCCGCAGGGACTGATTCAGAAATTTTTAAAAGATGGAAATTTAAGGGATTGGAATTTTTTTTATCAATGTCTAGACCTAGATAGGAATCTCATTCACTCTTTCAGTACCTTAAAGGAAAAGTTTGATCTTCCTAATAGAGATATGTTTGGTTACTTTCAACTTAGACACTTCCTGAATGCTCAGTCTTTAATTGACTATCACAAGAATTGGGAAAGAGTTTATGCTGGCATGAGTATTTTCCTTCAGGGTAAAACCTCTATATCCCAATGGTATAATCTGTCATTATCTAAAGAAGGACATATGGCCATGGAACGTTTGCGTGAAAAATGGTCTACTGATATCACTAGTATAGGAATCAAGATAATAGAAAAAAGTGTTTCCAGAGCATGGGCAGCTACCCCGCAACTCTCTTGGAGGGAATCCCATATAAAGCTAATTAACAGAGTATATATTACTCCAGTTGATTTAGGCAGATGGAGTAAGGCTCAAATTTATGTATGCCCTCTGTGTAATTCTCCTAATGCAAATTTGATACATTGCATATGGGCTTGTCCCAAGGTAAATCAATTTTGGCGTAAAGTAAGATATTGGATCTCCAAAGTTTTAAAGCATGAAGTGGTTTTGGACATAGTAGATATTGTCTTCTTGAAAAAATATGACAGGGGTGAGAATATTGATTTTATCAATTTCATAATACTGTGTGCTAGAAATGTAATATTCTCTTCTTGGAAAATCGGCGCTAGTGGCTTTACTAAATATGTTAGATAATAAATTAATACTGGAACAGTATGATATTCCAACAGGGTCTGAAAATGAGATTGAACGTTTTTTTAATAAGTGGTGCGACTATATATTTTCAAAATCAATAGAGCTGCAAAGGAGACTTATCTCACCTTTCAAGAATTCTTTATAGATTCAAAATGCTGTTTTGAGAGGGAAAATTCACGGAACTATCCTGGATAATAGCTAATGAGCTCAGCTCGGGGGACTGTCGGGGTTGCGGGGGGGGGGTGGACTCCCCTCTTTTTTGTTATATGAATCCTTCTTTTCTTTCTTTTTTTTCTTTTTTTTTTTTTTTTCTTTTTTTTTGTGTATTTGTATGTTTCTTTTGTATTGTCGCGTCTTTTGCTTTTTTTATGTCTATCATTTATTTTTTGTGTTTTTTGGTGTTTGACGGATTGGCCCAGGAATTATATATTTTAGGAAATACTGTAAGGTGTTTGCCCGTGCCATATCTGTATCTATACATTCTTGCCTCTGCGCAAATGTCTACCATATCATTTGAAATGTGTAATGTCTTTGTATTGTTTTGTTCTTTAGACATGACTACTGTTTCAATATTCAGATGTTCTGCATGTTTGTATAAAAATAATAAATAAAATGTATCACACATCAATGTTATATTTTTTATTTCTTTTTTAATTTTATTTTTTTACTATTTGTGTTTTATTATCATCAACACACCTCATACCACTAACATGAATCCAAATATGACCATACTGTTATTCGTGATAACCCTTTTCTCACTCCAGTTTTGTTCAAATCACTACCATCATAAGCACACACCTCAAACTGGAAACCAAAACTTATCTGCTGAGTGCTGGTGGAGAGTTATACAAAATAGTCCCCCTACCCCCACCTCACAAATTATAAAGTATTCCATTCACTTCATGGCCAAACAAAAATTATGTCCAAATTCCTATTCCTTATGTTACTTGCTCTTGCAAATGATGTAGAGTCTAACCCTGGTCCCCCAACAAATTCCATTCCTAGCCTTCCAGCTAATAAAGGCCTCTTCTTTGTGCATTGTAATATCCGCAGTTTACTACCAATAATAGATGCACTGCAAGCATGGTGTTCACATTACAAGCCCAAAATCATTGTGATCTCTGAATCGTGGCTAACCACAAAAATACCTGACTCTGCCATTACAATACATGGGTGTTCATGCCATAGAAATGACAAAGCAAAAAGAGGAGGCGGCATTGTAATTTATGTTGACTAATTCCAGATTTAGACTCTGCAGTTGAATTCTTTCAGTCCGAACTCCTACAAGTTTGGAATTTGCATGCCCCGCTGCGTAAGGTGAGAGTAAAAGGAGGGCATATGAATTGGATCAGAGCTGACCTCATTGAAATGTAGCAGTTTTGGGATTCATTGTGGTCAAAGTTCAAGCATACTGGATCTATGAACGATCACTGTGTATATAGACAATGGCGAAATATATGCACTAAACAAACAAAATTGGCCAAGGCCCAATATTTCTGTGAAAATCTGAACAATAACATATCAAACCCTAGACAGTTTTGGAAAGTCATAAATAACTTACACACTCCCCCAATCCACTCCCAACCCTCCACTGTCAAAGGGGACAACCAAACCCTGCAACTTCCCTTAGAAGCAGCAAATGCCTTTAACAATTATTTTGTCAGACGCTCCACCACCCTGATTGACAAACTAATACATGACACACATCCTGAAACTACAAATGTGGATCAGGCCCCACTAAATCTGCAAAGACTCAATATAGAGAAGTTCAATTTTAGACCTGTACACATCAATGTCATTAAGAAACACCTTAATAATCTAAAAATGAAAAAACAGTCTGGACCTGATCAAATCCCAGCATTGCTGTTGAAGCTCAGTGTGCTGGCAATTGCAAAACCTGTCACAACCCTAATTAACGAATCCTTTCTGTCTGGATACATACCCAAACTTTGGAAGACTACAAGAGTAGTGCGCATCCATAAAAGTGGTGAATTAACCTTGGTTACTAACTATCGCCCAATATCATTGCTCCCAGTATTGTCAAAAATCTTAGAAAAATGCATCTATATGCAACTATGTGAGTATTACTAACAATCTAACTCTCTGACCCCTGATCAATCAGATTTTTGCCTGAACCACTCCACTACAACTGCGCTCCTAAACGTTTGCAACAACATCCAAACTTTTGATTTTGCAAAGGTCTTTGACACAGTAGACCACAACATACAACTGCTCAAACTAAAAAACTCAGGAATTGGTGATCGTCCGCTAACCTGGTTTCGATCATATGTATCGGATCAATCACAATATGTCTCCATTTCTGACAGCAACTCTCTCCCTCTCCCAGTCACGTGTGGTGTTCCCCAAGGTTCCATTCTCGGCCCCCTACTATTCACATCATTTATAAATGATCTGCCAAATGTCTGCAAATCAGACGACACGATAATCTATGCAAGCAAATCTGATCTACCACAGCTTGAGGCAGTGCACTGCAAACTCACCTTAATAAACTTAATACATTGTATAACTCGTTCTGCCGCTTTGTGCTACAATGTAACTACAGGACCCACCATTGTGACATGCTAAAAGAACTAAACTGTCTGTCACTGGAATCCAGACGCACCCTCCATCTTTCCAGCCTTGTGTTTAAGAGCTTTTCTTGGAAGCTCCCACCCTACCTGAGCAGAATGCTTTCCCCGGCTGTTCCCACCTCCTATAACCTCCGATCCAGTACCAGCACATTATTTAGTCTGCCTCCATGCAAAAAGAAAGCAGCTCAATCCTCATTTTCCTACAGAGCACACAATAATGGAACGACCTCCCGCACACTTTCAAAGCTTCCCCAAGCCTAAAATCCTTTAAGAGATCCCTCTCTACATATCTCAAAACAGAATGCACCTGTCATGGTTGATTATATATTTCCTACCTGTTCTATGTTAAATTTTGCATATATTATGTATTAATATTGTTTTTGTATTCTATTGTGCAATGTTTTGTGGACCCAGGACATACTTAAATAACAAGAGAAATCTCAATGTATCCTTCCTGGTAAAATATTTTATAAATAATACATGAAACCAGGTACCTCCACAAATCCGCATATGAGCTGCTATAACCTGAGCCACTGAATGCCTGTGGCTTCATCCCTGTCTGTCATTGCTCTGTCCATAAAACACCTGGCATCATTCTGCCCATGGGTCTACAAATTGCCCATGCTCAGCCTAATTTTTTATTACAAAAATAAATAAAAAAGCATAAAGAGACTGATAACAGCACTCTCGATATTACCTTTGTTTATTGAAATATCATATATGAATAATATAGCAAATATATATAAACAAATTAAAATATATCAGTTGATTGACAACTATAATTAAAGCTGTGTATCTTTAAAAATGCCTTAGAAGTAGAAAAGAAAGAGAACCTAAGCAAATTATTTTTCTAGAATATTGATGTAGTCAATGATCTGTAAACATGAAGTGTGTGCTTTGGAGATGTACATTATGAGGCCGAATTATCAAGCCTTCAACTAGGCTGCATTCAACGGCACCAATAAGCTCGCCTAACATTGCGGCCACGGACCTGAATACGATCTCCATATTTATAAAAAAAGCCAGCAAAAAGCCGTGCACCAAGTACGGGGCGATGAGCAGCGGACTGTTGTTAACTAACAGTCATCGATCTCGCTGCTATTCGGCTTTTTCCCAACTTTATTTATACCCTGTCACTAAACACCGCCACTATACTAAAATGTTTAACCCCTATGCCGCCACTCCCGGCCGCACCGCAATTAAATAAAGTTATTAACCCCCATCCCGCTGCTCCCGGAGCCCACTGCAACTCTAATAAAGCTATTACCCCCATCCCGCTGCTCCCGGAGCCCACCGCAACTCTAATAAAGTTATTGACCCCTATCCCTCCACTCCCGGAGCCCACTGCAACTCTAATAAAGTTATTAACCCCTATCCCTCCGCTCCCGGAGCCCACTGCAACTCTAATAAAGTTATTAACCCCTATCCCCCCGCTCCCGGACCCCTCCGCAACTAAATAAATGTATTAACCCCTAAACCCCTGGCCTCCCACATCACTACCACTTACTAAACCTATTAACCCCTAAACCACCAGCCCCCCACATCGCCATAAACTAAATTAAGCTATTAACCCCTAAACCTAGCAACCCACTAACTGTACATTAAATATTACCTCATCCCTATCTTATAATAAAATAAAACTTACCTGTAGAATTAAATTAAACTATATTAAACTATTAATTAACCTACCCTAACTATTATACTAAAATTACATTAAACTATATTAAACTATTAATTAACCTACCCTAACTAGTATACTAAAATTACATTAAACTAACAATTAAATTAACTATATTACATATTTAAAAATCTAACCCTACTCAAGTTATTTAAAACTACTATAAAGAATTACTAAGTTAAAAAATAAAATAAATAACAACTAAGTTACACAAAATAAAAAACACTAAGTTACACAAAATAAAAAACACTAAGTTACACAAAATAAAAAAATTATCAAATATGTAAACTAATTAAACCTAATCTAATAGCCCTATCAAAATAAAAAAAAGCCACACCAAAATAAAAAAAAAACCTAGCCTACACTAAACTACCAATGGCCTTTAAAAGGGCCTTTTGCGGGGCATTGCCCCAAAGAAAAAACCTAAGCTCCCCATTGCCCTGAAAAGGGCATTTGTATGGGCATTGCCCTTAAAAGGGCATTTAGCTCTTTTTCAGCCCAAAGTCCCTAACCTAAAATTAAAACCCACCCAATAAACCCTTAAAAAACCTAACACTAACCCCCAAAGATCCACTTACAGTTTCTGAAGACTGGACATCCATACTCATCCAAGCGGCAGAAGTCCTCAGCGAAGCCAGCAGAAGTCTTCATCCAAGCGGGCTGAAGTCTTCATCCAAGCGGGCAGAAGTCTTCATCCAAGCGGGCAGAAGTCTTCATCCAGACGGCATCTTCTATCTTCATCCATCCGGCGCGGAGCGGCTCCATCTTCAAGACATCCAGCGCGGAACATCCTCTTCTTCCGACGTCTGTTGCAGAATGAAGATTCCCTTTAGATAACGTCATCCAAGATGGCGTCCCTTACATTCAGATTGGCTGATAGAATTCTATCAGCCAATAGGAATTAAGGTGGAAAAAATCCTATTGGCTGTTGTAATCAGCCAATAGGATTTTAGCGGCTCTAATCCTATTGCTGATTGGAACAGCCAATAGGATTTTAGCAGCTCTAATCCTATTGGCTGATTGGAACCTTTCAGCTAATAGGAATGCAAGGGACGACATCTTGGATGATGTCACTTGCATTCAAGATCCAGTTTAAGGCGGAGACCGTATTGAAGAGGAGCTCCTCGTCGGATGTCTTCAGGATGGACCCGCTCTGCACCGGATGTCTTCAGGATGGACCCGCTCCACGCAGGATGGATGAAGATAGAAGAGGCGCATGGATGAAGACTTCTTGCCGCCCGGATAAAGACTTCTTGCCGGCTGGATGGATCCTTTAAGCGGAACTTCAAAAACTGTAAGTGGATCGTCGGGGGTAAGTGTTAGGTTTATTTAAGGGTTTTTTGGGCGGGTTTTATTTTTAGAGTAGGGTCTGGGCATGTAAAAGAGCTAAATGCCCTTTTAAGGAAAATGCCCATACAAATGCCCTTTTCAGGGCAATGGGAAGCTTAGGTTATTTTAGATAGGTTTTTTTATTTGAGGGGGTTGGTTGGTTGGGTGGTGAGTTTTACTGTTGGGGGGTGTTTGTATTTTTCTTTACAGGTAAAAGAGCTGATTTCTTTGGGGCAATGCACCACATAAGGCCCTTTTAAGGGCCATTGCTAGTTTATTGTAGGCTAGGGTTTTTTTATTTTGGGGGGGCTTTTTTATCTTGATAGGGCTATTAGATTAGGTGTAATTCTTTTTTATTTTTGATACTGTGGTTTGTTTTGTTTTGGTAATTTAGTGTTTTTTATTTTTTGTAACTTAGCGTTTATTTTTTTGGGTAATTTAGTAATTTTTAATTGTAGATTTAAATAATTTGAATAGGGTTAGGGTATTTTTAATATGTAATATAGTTAATTTAATTGGTAGTTAAATGTAATTTTAGTATAATAGTTAAGGTAGGTTAATTAATAGTTTAATATAGTTTAATTTAATTCTACAGGTAAGTTTAAATTTATTATAAGATAGGGATGTTGTAATTTTAATGTAAAGTTAGCGGGTTGTTAGGTTTAGGGGTTAATAGCTTAATTTAGTTTATGGCGATGTGGGGGCTGGCGGTTTAGAGGTTAAAAGGTTTAGTTAGTGGTAGTGATGTGGGAGGCCAGGGGTTTAGGGGTTAATATGATTATTTAGTTGTGGTGGGGTTTGGGAGTGGCAGAATAGGGGTTAATGCATTTATTTAGTTGCTGTGGGGTCCGGGTAGCGGCGGGGTAGGGGTTAATAACTTTATTTAGTTGCGGTGGTATCAGGGAGCTTATGTTAGGGTGTTAGGTGTAAACGTTACTGGTTTTCTACCATATAAATCAATGGGATATCTGGCAGCATCGAACATAAGCTTTTGCTGCTTTCAGACTCCCATTGATACCTATGGCATCCGTGGCCTCCAGGGTGGCGGATTAAAAACCAGGTACACTGGGCCAGAATAGCCGCGAGCGTACCGGTTAACTATTTGATAACTTTGAAAAAGTGTCAAATAGTGCAGAATGTGTATTCAGAATATCTGTAATGACGTAAGCATCGATCTGTGTCGGATTGAGACCGGCGGATCGTATGTTATGTCACAGATTTCAACTTTTGCCGGTCTGTAGGGTTTGATAACTATGTTGAATCAAGGTCGCCACAATTACGCTGCAGAATTCTAGCGTATTTGCGGATGACGGCTTGATAAATATCCCCCCATATATTTTTTTTACATGAAGAGCAAATAGCACAAGTGAATAATAAGTTTGTGAATACGGTAATTTTGATAGGTAGATCATTAATCCTAAAATATTGGAAGTCTAAGAAGAGCCTGAATCTAACAGATTGTATTAATAAGATAAAAGGACAATTAATAGTGGAACAGTATGATACCTTTATAAATTCAGAAAATGAAATAAAACGCTTTTTTAATAAGTGGAGAAGGTTTATACAATCGTTGGGTAGAGAAGAGCAAAGACGGTTAATCTCACCCTTTAGGGGGTCTGAGTTCCTGACCTTTGCTATTGAAAGGAATGAATATCCTAGTATTACTGACTAAAAGTAATTATTTATTTTTTTGTCATGCTGTGTCGTGTCTTATTTGATACTTTGTGTTGTGGGGTGCTTTTGTGTCGTTGTTAGTGTGGGTCCTTGTTTTGTTTTGTTTTTTGTTTTGTTTTTTGTTTTACTGGTTGATGTTGTATTAGAAATGGTAGAAAACATTCCAACAGAGTGTTATAAGTGTATCTCAAGATACAGGTTAATTTACACACTCGTTAGGCCACAAGAATCTTATGACAGGTTAGGTTATGCAAAGAAGTGTTATGATAGCCTGGATCTTACTGCTTACAAATATGCACAATTAAATTGTATACTCTGTTGGATTTTAAATAAAAAAATATAAAAAAAAAAATAATAGTTTCTGCCAAATTCTAAAGTTAAAGGGACACTGTACTCAATTTTTTTCTTTTGTGATTCAGATAGAGCATGCAATTTGAAGCAACTTTCTAATGTACTCCTATTATCACATTTTCTTCATTCTCTTGGTATGTTTATTTGAAAAGCAAGAATTTAAGTTTAGATTCCGGCTATTTTTGGTGAACAACCTGGGTTGTCCTTGCTGATTGGGCAGCACCAATAAACAATTGCTGTCCATGGTTCTGAACCACAAATTTGCTGGCTCCTCAGCTTAGATGCCTTCTTTTTCAAATAAAGATATCAAGAGAACGAAGAAAATTTGATAATAGAAGTAAATTAGAAAGTTGCTTAAAATTGCATGCTCTATCTGAATCACAAAAGAAAAAATTTGGGTACAGTGTCCCTTTAATCCAGTTTTCCTCCCCCTATATCATGTGACAGCCATCAGCCAATCACATAATGCATATATGTATATACTGAGCACATGCTAAGTAGTGGCTAGAGGCTCAGAAAGTGTACATATAAAAATAATGTGCGTGTTTTTATAATGAAAGTATATTGCAAAGTTTTATTTATTTTTTTAAATTGCTTTCTTTATCTGAATAATGAATCTTTATATTTGACTTTAGAGGCCCTTTAAGAATAAGCCCAGAGTAAGATAGAGAAAGAGAGACAGGAATCCTGACACTTGAAAAAAAGAAGAGAAAAAAGAACAATTACAATACAGTAAGAGCTTCAGAGATGAATATGCAGACTTTAAAAATTCTCAGTGTGAGAATTTAATCAAAGCATAAAATATACACAAATAAAACCTCTATCAAGTAAATTCTAAGGGACCTATTTATCAATGTGCTAGTGGACATGATACGAAGTAGCGTATCATGTCAGCCGCACATCGTTAAATGCCGACAGCAAACACTGTGGGCATTGATCATTGCACCAGCAGTTCTTGAGAACTGCTGGCGCAATGCTGCCCCCTGCAGATTCGCAGCCAATCGGCCCGCTAGCAGGGGGTGTCAATCAACCTGATCGTATTCGATCGGGTTGATTTCTGTCCCCGCCTCAGAGCAGGCGGACAAGTTATGGAGCAGTGGTCTTTAGACCGCTGCTTCATAACTTCTGTTCCCGTCGAGCCTTCATAAATACGTCACCATATGTCATAGGTGACTGTGTTATGGTGCTAAACCATATTTCCCTATAGATAGACAGATAGACAGATATATAATATAACTTGCAAAATGATATGCATAATTGCATTATAGATAATATACTTTCAATACTTAATTTGTTTATATTTTGTAGCAATCATCATATGAATACAATTTAATCTAATCTATTATTTAGTTGCTCTGTTACACAGATCTGACATTGCCAGACAGATAGGATAGGCAGTCTATCACAGTCACAAGGTCAGACAAGGTTTAAAGTAAAAGTTACCTTGTATAAAGTGATAGCAAGACTTTTATTAGTATTTTTTACTGTCTATACTGAGTGCAGAATACAGGAAACACAATATTGAGCATTTTATCTGATTAATGATTGTACATACTCGTAGAGACAATAGTGACTTCAAGCTGTGGTTCAATTTCAGGCTTCTACAGCATTTTAGAAAAGTGTGAATTAAGGTGAGGCAAACAAATAGTGCTAAGAAAGTAATCTGGTAAAGCTATTTCATTCCTGCAGAGCAAAATATATGGTGTGGAAAACCTTATCTCAGATTGTTACAGGAGTCTACCAAGCTGTAAGGTAGTAAATAAGGGGCAAGTGTGATACAGTGAAGAAAATAAAGACAAAACTACAAATGCTTTTTTATAGCTACATATTTTAAAGGGATAGAAAGGTCTACACTGAAATGTGTATAGGTGCATTTCAGTTTTAAAGGGACAGTAAAGTCAAAATTAAACTTTTATGATTAAAATAGAGTATACAGTTCTAAACAACTTTCCAATTTACTTCTGTTATCAAATTTGCTTTGTTCTCTTTGTATCTTTTATCGAAAAGTAAAAATAGGTAGGCTCATAAAAGCTCAGGAGTGTGCACGTGTCTTTAGTATTCTATGGCAGCAGTGTTTTGCCACATTGTATAACAAAGCTACAAATATTGTTGCTAAACACTGCTGCTATAGAGTACTAAAGACACGTGCACACTCCTGAGCTCTTATGAGCCTACCTAGTTTTACTTTTCATTAAAAGATACCAAGAGAACGAAGAAATTGTGATAACAGAAGAAAATTGGAAAGTTTTTTTTTTAAAATAGCATGCTCTATCTGAATCATGAAAGTTTAATTTTGACTTTATGGACCCTTTAAATAAAAGCATTTTTGTAGCATACATCCATTAGCAAAAATGCTTCTAGTAAAAGTTATTATGGTTTTTTTAGCAGCATACACACATATGCTGTGAGCACCCGTGCACGAAGATTCAAAGTGACAGAGGTGTGTATTGTCTGGGATTACCTAATTTGTGTCATGCTTCCCACTGCTGACTCTCTGAGAAGGTCTAGTGTTTGAATACTGGTGCACAGGCACTCACAGCATATGTGCATATGTCACTGAAAAACGTTTACTAGGAAAATGCACTTTTGCACATTCCAATTTTGACCTTTCTATCCCTTTAAGTATTGTTTTAAAGAAAAATAAATAATATAATATAGTTAATAAATTAATGGAGATATACAGTATATGGTTTCTTGAAAGCAAAGATTTAAATTGTATGTACATAATTGTACATCCATTAAAGGGAAATTAAAGTCAAAATGAAAGTTTTATGATTCAGATAGAGCATAACATTTTAAATAACTTTCCAAATTTACTTCCATCATCAAATTGTGCACGTTCTTTGTATATGCACACTTAATAAAACAAAAAAAAATGGTTTTCCTTAAATAAAACATTTTTATTAACTTCAATATCTCTTTGTTTTTTGACCTACATAACTCCCATGTCTTTGTCTCTAGAGGCGATCTCAGGTAAGGAGCGCAGACTTTAAGCGTAACTTTTATAGTGTAAGATCAGGTTACCATAGCAACAAATTTGTTATGGCATGATTTTCGAGAATTGAAGCGTTAAGACAACATTAACTAACACAAAAAGACTAAAATGAATCTGTAAACTACTTTTAGTTGTCACCAACTTTAGTACCTTATGGCTCCATTTTTAACGACTCAATGGAAACAAGTCCTTTGTCAGGGAGATAGCAACATGACAGCATTGGTTACTAGAATTTATATATAGAAGGAGGGGTTCAGAAAATGTTGTTTAAAGCCTGTTTAATTGATTATATTACAGAACTACCCCACACACACACACACACACACACACACACACAGTGATGGTGATAATTGTTACCCCCTCATTGTCTGGTCCTGGAGTTGACAATTTTGAGCACATGTGTAACACCGGTGTCAGCACATGTGGCAACACTAGAAGTGAGAGCAAAAAGCTTTAAAACAAGACTTTTTTTATGTGTGTTTGCACTGTTTAGTGCTTTTTTTAATGAGTCTGATTTTACAATAGACTATAGTGTACATGGTTCACCTCTATGCTCTCTGCACTACTCAGAACCTGTTTCAACACCAAAGGAGATGATGACAATCTTGAGGTTATTTTTGGTAGGTAACAATTTCTTAACTTCATACAGTATTGTCATTTTCACAAACCCAAAATGCTTCTGCTATTGATTAAGCTCGAAATTGCTACCTCCCAAAATCATAAAAAACATTTTCTTCATCATTAACCTCACAATTTACTAATTTAAAAATAAAAAAATTGTATGGTTAATGACTAACAAAATGGTGATTTGGTTACATTCCTTCATGTTGGCCCTGTCTCTCGATGCCGAAAAGGTGTTTAACAGGGTCAACTGGACTTACTTGTGGGAAACTTTCCCAGAAGTTTGCTTTCCCAGAAGTTATAATTAAAGCTATACAGGCCCTCTATTTCAGCCCCCACATGAGAATAACAGGGTTGGGATTCTGTGCTGATGAAATTCAAATTTCAAATGGAACCAGACAGGGGTGCCCATTTTCCCCACTAATTTTCACCCTTGCCATAGAACCTCTGGCCCAGGCCATTAGAACTTCAGATCTAATTAAAGGTGTGCAAATAAATCAAAATCAAGATAAAATAGCTTTATTGCAGACAACATCACTATTTCTTTCTAATCCGATAGGTTCCCTTCCAGTTTTATTTGACCTTATCACCCAATTTGGTGAAATTAGCTACTACAAAATAAATTTTACTAAAACTGAGGCCCTCCCAATTCACATTTTCAAATTGGAACTTGAAATACTACAATCTACATACCAATTCAAATGGTCAAAAGACACCCTTAAGCATCTAGGAACGCATTTCAGCCCAGACCTCCATATTGTTAGAACCAAAAACTATGAGCTCTTACTACAAGACATTCGTAATCTACTAAACCCATGGACTTTCCGTGAGGTCTCTTGGCTGGGTCGCATAGCCTCTGCCAAGATGACAATTTTACCTAAGATTCTTTATATATTTTCATGCCTCCCCATTAATCTCCCTAAAAGCACTACTTGACAGGTTCAATGCCATGCTCATGAGATTTATATGGCAAAATAAGAAACCGAGAATAGCCAAAAAAAAAATACTTCAAATGCCACATGGGTCCAGTGGTTTCCTCTTTCCAGACATATTTGCATACTTTGAAGCGGCTCGTCTTACTCACATTACTGGCTGGGGGACAGTGGGAGATGAGGTTGGCTGGAAAAGGATTGAACAGTCTTTCTTACCCCAGGGGTTCTTTTTAGAAGATCTCCCTTGGATACCAGATTATCAAATTAAAAAGTCAGACATCCGGGGCGGAGCCTGGCCGCACTGGAATATGGCTGCTTAAGTGTAGAGCTCTGCAGCCCTAAGTCGTAGAAACCGCTTACAATGTGCTCCTAACTATTTATTCCATCCATCTGACAACCGATGGCAGACTGAACAACAACCCTGCACACCCCAAGGTAGAAAAATTGTTACCCAGGGAGGCGATAACGCTAACACTTAACACTCCCCATTAACGAAGATCCCGGGGCCTAATTAATCAACGGCCGCTTCTGAGTAACCTGCACAACCACCGGAGCCTCTACAACACAGAACAGGCACCTGGAACCTGTGCCGCAATCAGTGTCACCCGCCACCGGCTCTGAACTGTCTCAGACCGATCCGACCGGCATCTGCAGAGGAACCCTTGTGAGCACCGGCGCTCCCACTATACCCCACACGCGACACAGCGGTAAGTTAACACCAGAACACCTGCACTTACCGAAATCATCTCTGAGTAGTTGGGGCCTTCAAACAGAGGAGCGCTCCTGAAGTGGACACCTCACTCCACACTAGGGTGATAAACGCTACCACCGGGGACACATACTCAGCGCCCACATGGCCTGAGAGCCCTAGCATGCATAGTAAGGGGGAAAAAAAAAAAGACACCAGAGAAGGGGCTGCTGAACTCTCACTGGCATAACCTAACACCCGGTGTAGAGCTGCAGCAAAGCTACACTACCTTAATAGTACAACCTTACCGCAGTGCTGGGGGAAAAATAAAATAAAGGGATAAACTGCAAATACAACAAATACTCAAAAAAAAAAAATACACACAAAAAACAACAAAAATATAATAAAAAACAAAAAGAAGAAAAAAAGAAAAGGACAAAACACAAACAAGGGGAAACAACAGCAGAGCCCTGTGCACATACGGCTGGGAACCCACAGACTTTTCCCCAGGGGTTTACAAACTGAAAATTAATAGTGGCCTACATACAGGTGCTGCACTTTAATACCATTGGTAATGCCAAACAAGAAACCCCCCAAACTAACTAAAGACTGCAAACTGTCAACCATGAATAATTATTTGAAACCTGCTGACCCCCCTGCTCCTTCCTCCAGAGACACTCATGTAAAAGAGCAACAAACCACTGAACCACAGTACCCACCTACACCTGCAGAACTGTCTAACTATGTTACCAAAGAAGACCTTAAGCATCTATCTTCAAAAGAAGATATAAAGTCTGCCATGCAGGATGTAAAAGATTTATTTGTAGAACTCAAACAAGACATTAAAGGGGTGGAACACAGAGTGCAAAAATTGGAAGAAACCAGTCAAAAACACAACACAGATCTCCAACTCCAGGGAGAAAATACTCAGCTACATGCGGACATGATACAAAATCTCATGGACCGCATGGAAGACTTAGAAAATAGGAGCCGGCGTAATAACGTCAGGATACGCGGGATCCCCAACTGCCATCATGGGGTATCTACAAAGCCTCTTCCGCACCATAAAAAAAGCACCATCAGCTCCTGAAATACCAATTGAAAGGGCCCATCGTGCACTTCGTCCCAGACCTCCCAATAAAGCCCCTCCGAGAGACGTGATTGTAAAGCTACTTTCGTTCAGGGACAAGGAGGAAATTATGAGAGGTTCAAGGGCCAACACTCCACTCACCCATGCTGGCACAGACATACAGATTTATTCGGATCTCTGCCCTACTACCCTACAAAAACGCAGGGACTTAAAGTTCATCACATCTGTCCTTAGGGAAAATGGAATCCCATATCGCTGGGGGTTCCCCAGATGTATTATCGCTACCAAAGACAACACTACCTCCATCTTCCGCACTATACCGGACCTGGCTACATTTAACGACAATCTCGGCCTGAACATTCAACTTCCCCCATCAATTGCACACCTGTAAGAGAATAACCCCACAGAACCAACAACACTAAAAGAGGGCGCATCATGAGTCTTCTCTCAAAGCAAATCTGCTCAGAACACGTCTCCGCCTTTTATCTTTAACTAGAGCGGACAGTTTTGCGGAGTTGTGTTATGGACTTTTTATGAACGAGACCTGCCTTCACGTCAGAAGGGTAACTTAGGATGCAAAATGTTTATCTGTTATTTACTGATTGTTCATTTATTGTTCACTTGTTATTTAAGTTCTTGACACTTGACATAAACCATCCTAACGCCCCAGTGGTACATACACACCCTACAATAGACCTGGAGGCGCCACTATAAACACTATACACACACATTTGCACATACACAGAACATCGCACCACACACAAATCTCTAATAACGCATCTGCCTCCCTGGGCATAAAAAAAATATATATATATTTTCTTTCTACCAAGTATAATTATGGATACATCCTGTCATCAGTCATACGCTACATGCTAGCACACATAGCTAACTCACCTGACAAACAAACACGCTAGTCATAGGTTTTAGACTAGGACTACTACCCCTAGTGTTTTTCTTCTTTTGTTATATTACTGCATTGATTGCTGGTGATTATCTATCACAAGCGCTACTGTTCATTCTTGTTTTTGTTATTAACCTTTGCTACATATATAAAGGTTACAACTTTATTATTTGACACCCTCTTACCACCCCCTACCCTGCCCCGCTACCCACGTTCCCCGTGACTCTCCTCCACCATCCTTCCCCCCGGGTACAACAAAAAATGCAGTCACATACAAACAGGAACATCTCGCAAGGGATTGAGTTAATCACAATAAATGTGAAAGGGTTAAACAACCCAGGAAAAAGATCCATAGTCTTAAGAGACCTCCAAAAATTGAAAGGCGACATCATACTCCTTCAGGAGACCCACTTTAAAAGGGGCCACGAACCCAAGTGGTTTCAGAAACACTACACACAGGCATTCTTTGCATCAAACTCAAATAAACACAATGGAGTGGGTATTCTGCTTCACTCCAGGATCTGGTTTCAGCACACTCAAATGATAAAAGATTCAGAGGGCCGCTATATCATTGTCACAGGCCTGCTGTACAATAATCCGGTGACAATAGTGAACCTCTACTCCCCAAACACACTTCAAGCTCCCTTCTTTAAAAAGCTAAAACAAACAATTCTAGAAACACAGACAGGCATCCTCCTCATGGGAGGAGACTTTAATGTAGCCCTAAACCCAACCCTGGATACCTCAGACGGCTCCTCCAGCACCACCTCTAAAACCCTCAAGACAATCGGATCCCTCTTAAAAGACCTAAAGGTCCATGACACTTGGCGCATAACCCACCCTAACTCAAAAAACTACACCTTCTCCCACCCCCACAATAAATACTCAAGAATTGACTATATTTTTACTGACACCCTAAGTCTAACACTCATATCAGACAGCAACATCCATCCAATTACCTGGTCAGACCATGCCCCCGTCTCATGTACAATACAATGGCCAGATCTGCCGGTCTCCTCCTTCGTGTGGAGATTGGATGACACTCTACTAGACAATACAATAAAACAAAATGAAATTAATAAAACACTTCAAGAATACTTCCAATTAAACCTGACTGACACATTGCCCCTCACAACCATATGGGAGGCACACAAATGTGTACTGAGAGGAGAACTCATTAAAATAAAGGCCAAACAACAGAGGCTGAAAAGAGAAAGACTTAATACACTTCTAACACAACTCTCACAGCATGAAACCGCACACAAACGTGACCCCCTTAACAAGTCCTTCTTGGTTAAACTAGAACAGACCAAAGCGGACCTTCTAAACCACCTACAAGAAGAGCAACAAAGAAAAGCCCTTTTTCTGAAACAAGTGTTCTATGACCAGAACAATAAAGCAGGGAAGTCACTAGCACGCGCCATAGCTCGGCGTAAACTTAATACCCACATACACAAGATCCCAGACAAACTGAACAGAACACAACATGACGCCAAAAATATTGCCAAAACTTTCCGTGAATACTACAGTATTCTGTAAACCTATACCCCACTATATCAGACCCCACTGAATTCCCAGATGGCACTCCGAATGTCCCAGCCATGCAACAATACCTAGCTAGAGCGGGAACCCCTTCCCTATCGGAGGAAGAAAAATCCTTCCTGGAAGCTCCATTTACCCTCACAGAAATTTTAAATGCCATTAAGGAATTACCCACAGGGAAAAGCCCCGGCCCCGATGGACTAGGATCCAAATACTAAAAAAGTCTTCGCTCAAACTTTGGCCCCCCACCTTCTAGCCATCTTCAACAATACAGCTGAGATAGCTTCCCTTCCCAAGATTATGCTGGAAGCGCATGTAATCGTGCTCCCGAAACCTGGTAAACCCCCCAATAAATCCGAAAACTTCCGTCCAATCTCCCTGCTTAATTTGGACATAAAACTCCTAGCTAAACTGCTTGCGAACAGACTTAATAGATTTCTACCCCAACTCATCTCCACTGATCAAGTTGGCTTTATCCCGAACAGAGAAGCAAGAGACAACACGCTTAAAGTGATACAACTTCTCACTTACGCCCACAATACCCACACTCCCATGTCCCTTCTCTCTACCGATGCCGAGAAGGCATTTGACCGAGTCAACTGGTCCTTCATGCTCTCCACACTGACTAAAATGAACATTGGCCCAAAATTTATGAATATGATAATGTCCTTGTACTCTTCCCCAAATGCCAGAGTGCACGTTAATGGTGTTCTATCAGAACCTTTCAAAATAACTAACGGTACCAGACAGGGCTGCCCACTATCACCGATCCTATTTGCTATCACAATGGAACCTTTAGCTTGTAGAATAAGAGACAACCCCAAAATTAAAGGCCTTCAAATCCAGTCCACAACCTACAAACTGGCCATGTACGCGGACGATGTCCTACTCATACTAACTGATACAGCCCACTCACTACCCGAAGTCCTAACAGAATTCAAACAATATGGCCAAGTATCTAATTTCCACTTAAATCTCAATAAATCCGAACTCCTTAATATTAGCGAGCCCAAAGAGACCTTTTTCGCTATTAAGAGTCACTGCCTCATAAAAATTGTAGAGAGAGAGATTCGCTACCTAGGCATCACCATCACCCCCCTCCCCGACGGACTTAGTAGAAGTAAATTACAAAACACTAAAGGAAAAAATCATAACAGATCTATCCAGCTGGAAAAAAAGACACATCTACTGGCTAGGCCGTATCAACATAATCAAAATGAATGTACTGCCTAGAGTGTTATATCTGTTGCGAACTATACCGATCCCACCATCCACCCCATACATCCAGCATATACAACAAGCCATTGAAAAATACACATGGCAGGATATTAAACCAAGGATCAATAGGAACACGATTTACAAGTCGAGATCAATGGGAGGGGTGAGCTTACCTAACCTACACCTCTATAGACAGGCTATCACCCTACAACGAGCCGCCGAATGGTGCCAGAATCTGGCACACAAGGCTTGGATAAAACTGGACTCTGACATACTTAAATGTCACAACATGGGTTCCTTGCTATGGCTCCCACATAGACTCCGCTCATCCCAAAATTCGCGATACCCACTACTGAAAGAGACACTTGCCACATGGGATGGTATTGCTGCTACGCAGAGCTCCATCACATCTCCTACCTCACCCTTGGTCTCGGTTCATAACAACCCCTCCATAGGCTTTCAAGTTGCAGCAGGGAATATGGGCGGTAACCCCCCTCTCAGCAGACTAGCAATATCCAACGCCTTGAACCAATCCAACCTCAAAACCCAGAGGGAGCTTGCGGAGTGGATCCCTGACACCTTCTCATCCTGGTTTCGCTGCGCCCAACTGCATCACTACATCACTACACACAGACATAGACCTTCACTCCTCCGACCACTTACCCCGTTTGAAACACTTTGTACGCAAAGTAGTTTACCAAAACACCTTATCTCAATACTCTATAACATGCTGCAAAAAAGTGACACTAGAAACCTCCCTTCATATGTGGGGAGCTGGCACAGTGAACTCGGGTTCGAAATAGATCCGGAAGACTGGGCCAAAATATTTGAAGCCACCAAAAGGTGCTCGGTTTCTGCCAAATCCCAGGAAACACAATACAAATTCTTAAGTAGATGGTACTTAACCCCCCAAAGAATCAAAAGAATATACCCCAATTCCACTGACAGGTGCTGGAGGGGCTGTGGCCAAATAGGCTCGATGTTACACATTTGGTGGGACTGCCCCAAGCTAGGAGATTTCTGGAAAGAGATCTTTGATGAGATCAGCCATAAATTAGACACAACAATTCTCCTAACACCCACGACGCTTCTTTACCATGACTTACCAAAACTCACTACCGCACATGACAAAGCTCTCCTCACGATCATGCTGAATGGAGCCAAAACCCTTATCCCTCAAAAATGGAAAACCGATTCCATTCCCACTCTTTTAGAGTGGAGATCAATAGTCTCAACTCATCTTCAACTGGAAAGGTTCCACTACCTTAAAGCGGGCCAGCCTGACGTACACGAATTAAAGCTGATGACATGGGAAGGAAACCCAGTCGGATGATTGGATCTGGCGTACGCTGGAAATTAGGCCTAGTTTACCTACCAGAACCTTCCTCCTCCCTCTCTGATTAACACATACCAACATCTTTGACCTTACCCCCCCCTTCCCCCCCCTCCCCTTGCTACCCCTCCCCCTCCTCCATCCCTCAATCCCTAACTTCTATTATCAGTGTTAAAACTACTATTACTATTGTTTATCTTTTCTATTGTTTTGCGTAAGATAGTATATTACTAGTTTGTTCAACAGTTATTGCTCAGATTTCAAACTTGTAAGCAAAAAAAAAAAAAAAAAAGAAAAAAAAAGAAAGGAAAAGTGGGGCAAAATTCACACACAGCACCGGCAATGGCAATGGTCGACCAATGGGACAGGTCACCAACTTACTCTGAGAGACTTTGGACTGAGAGCTAACCACAAATATTTATGTTCTTACTAAGCCTGATCGGCCAAACCCCTATAGTACACATTTCTTGCTGCTGACTGTGTTCTTTGTATGCTTATTTAATTTTAAATAAAGATTTGCCTTGAAAAAAAAAAAAAAAAAAAGTCAGACATCCATAATGCCATTATTCTCCAAAATTTAGAAATCTGGAAAATACTCCGACATCATCCCGAAGTGGCCACTCATCATTTACCAATCCACTCTATTCCAGGATTGCTGAGAGGTCTCCCAGAATCTCATATCTCCTTCTGTTGATCCCAGAAACTTACCGTGGTATCACAATTATGCTCTAACGATTCCTTGCTTTCCTTAAATGGATATGAAAACCAATTTTTTTCTTTCATGATTCAGATAGAGAATACAATTTTAAAAATCATACTGAGTGGGGCAGTATACACCTGCACTTCTCTTCTTCACCTGGAGAGGGTTAGCTGGTACACCCCAAGTTACCAGCCTGTTTCTACCAGTACATAAGTGTACTTGGACTAAATGTGAGTATCCATTTGGCGTTATCCAATTGACTCTGTTTCCATTATTGATATGCTGATATACACATGAGGCGCCCCTCTGTCTTCTATTTCTTCCATAATTTTAGAAAGAATGAGCCCCTGCACTAAAAAGCTGAATATTTAGGATCCAATGAAAAAAAAATGAATGCTTTGTGCAAACAGTCTATTGTATGAGCACTATATGCTAGCCAACTACTAGATAAAGGATATTGTTATGCAACAATGTCTCAAAAAAATGTGTACAATCGATACAAAGAATAAATAGTAATAAATAAAACTCAAACAGTTTAATAATACATAATACATAAAAATTGCCACCGGTGGTTCACAATAAAAATGTTATACAATAAATGAACAAATATAGAATATAGAATACAAAATACCAAATACTAAATCAGCTAATAGCTCTATAAAGGTATCTAAGTGATGTTAAGTATTAAATCAACTAATGTTCGATAAACAAAAGTCCAAAATATACTCAGCAGAATTAGGCTGATAGTCAGTGGGTTTAGCTGTTAAATGAAGAAAGGTAAAGACAGGTGATGCGATAATGCTCACTTATTGCTGTATAATAGTTCTCCTTGACCGCTACTAAATGCAGCTTCCAGCTCAAGAGGTTAAGTCAGTGGATGTGTGGCTAGCATAGAGTGCTCATACAATAGACTGTTTGCACAAAGCATTAGTTTCTTTTTCATTAGATCTTAAATATTCAGCTTTTTAGCGCAGGGACTCATTCTTTTTAATTTTCTTTACCTTTAAATGCTTCCAGGGGGCGTTTTCTTCTTTGTCTCCTGCTTGTAATATTTCACTTGAAGCATTTAGACCAAAACTTTTGTTTTTATCCAGAGAATACAATTTTAAACACCTTTCTAATTTACTTCTATTATCTAATTTGTTTCATTCTCTTGGTATCATTTGTTGAAGGAGCAGCAATGCACTATTGGTTTCTAACTGAACTCATTGGTGAGCCAAACACAATCGAGATATATATCCAGCCAACAATCAACAGCTAGAACCTAGGTTCTCTGCTGCTCATGAGCTTGCCTATATAAAACTTTCAGCAAAGGATAACAAGGGAAGAAGCAAATTAAATAATAGAAGTAAATTGGAAAGTTGTTTAAAATTGTATTCTCAATCTGAATCATGAAAGAAAATGTTTGGGTTTCATCTCCCTTTAAGTACCCTCCTCTTCTAGACACTGACCCCACCAAATTGGCTGAGGTTTGAATTCCAGAGACTCCAAAGTTTCATGGCCGCGTGGGGATTTCCAAGGAGCGAGTTTAGAGAGTTGACTATTTGGGAATCAAGATGGATCTCTAAGGCTAAGCCTATTAAACCTATGTCTCTACATTACCAAATAATTTTGAGAGATATAACAGCAGATAGACATGTTTATCATTTGCTACCAGACTTCAAGGAGTCCTTCCTTGCTGGGATCTCATTAACCTCACCTGGTGCGTTTATCTGTCTATCTGAACGAGTGTTGCCTATGCCGTATGGTGGAGAAAACAAGCAGTGAAAGCAGTGAGAGCGGATTGGAGTTCAACCCTCACACACCCCCATCGTGATTAGTGACGTCACACGCCACGCTAGAAAACAGAGACCGGTATTGGAAGCAGCCGCATGGGACAAAGGCTCAGTGAGTGAATAATCCCACACCGGAGCTGTGGTTCACGTACTACGCCTGGATCCCTGAATGGCATAGTTCCAGTCTTAGCGGTCTAGTGAGTGTTGGTGAGTTCGGTCGGAGTGGGGTAAGTGTGCACTGTACATCTTATAGAGAACTGCTGATTGTTACAAGTATCTCTTGTCCAGCTGTTTACCATCTGTGGACACTACCTAGAATTTGGCAGCTACACTTATTGGCTACAATGGCTAAGCACCAGATATTGGTATTACTATTTAGTGTATGACATTGAATAGGGAACCACGCTTTATTTTTATTTTTTAACAGCAGATATAACCTGGCAGTTGAAAGCCTGGGAAAAGGATCTTGACTGTATATGCCCAGATAAGATATGGTCTAGAGCCATTTTACTCACGAAAACCACACTACACTGTGCTAACTCCCTTGAATTGTATATGAAAATACTGTTGAAATGGCATTACACTCCCTTACACCTTTCACTAATTACCCCTATCTACTTGTCTAAATGCTGGAGAGGCTGCAGAGACACTGAATCAGATCTACATATTTGTTTTAGCTGTCCAAAACTGACTAAGCTATGGGAAGACGCACTTATATTATGTAATGACTTGGACATTGACCTAAGACCAGAACCCAAAACTACATTATTTAAAACATTTTCCTCAAAACTACCTAAACACCAGAAACAACTGGCTATCTTTATATTTAATTAACATTAAGAGAGCATGGACTCAAGCTAAACCCCCTTATTTTCAATGGGTGATCAAGACAATCTAGACTCATACTGGCAAATTTGGGATACTTGGCTTCATAGAGTAAATTAATATCACCTAGATTATGAGTTTTGAGCGGTATAGGAAAAGTAAAGAACGCAACAAAGAGTTATTTAACCCCTATAGCGCTGCCATTACAAGTTTAAAAAAACCCGGCTTGCGCGGGTGATATGGAGATTTTGAGCTCCATACCACACCAAAAACAAACAGTGTTTTGACGTGCTCGTGCACACTTTCCCCATAGACATCAATGGGGAGAGACCCGGCAAAAAAAAAAGTCTAACACCTGTGATAGCAGAAGCAAAAGCTCCGTAACGCAGCCGCATCGATGTCTATGGCGAAAAAGAAAATACAGTTTAAACCTAACACCCTAACATAAACCCCAAGTCTAAACACCCCTAATCTGCTGCCCCTGACATCACTGATGCCTGCCTACAGTTATTAACCCCTAATCTGCCGCTCCCGATATCGCCGCCACCTAAATAAAATTATTCATCCCTAATCTGCCGCTCCCGATATCGCCGCCACTATACTAAAGTTATTAACCCCTATTCCACCGCACACCAACATCGCTGCAACTATTTTAAAGTTATTAACCCCTATTCTGCCGCTCCCCAAAATTGCTGCAACTAAATAAATGTATTAACCCCTAAACATCTGGCCTCCCACATCACTACCACTAAATAAACCTATTAATCCCTAAACCTCCAGCCCCCCACATTGCAACAACACAAATTAAACTATATTAACCCCTAAACCTAACCCTAACGTAACCATAACCCTAATCCTAACCCTAACCCTAGCACTCCCTAACTTTAACATAATTAAATTAGATTGAAATTAAATTTACAATTATTAACTAAATAATTCCTATTTAAAACTAAATACTTACCTGTGAAATAAAACCTAATGTAGCTACAATATAACTAATAGTTACATTGTAGCTAGCTTAGGTTTTATTTTTATTTCACAGGTAAGTTTGTATTTATTTTAACTAGGTAGACTAGTTAGTAAATAGTTATTAACTATTTACTAACTACCTAGCTAAAATAAATACAAACTTACCTGTGAAATAAAACCTAACCTGCTTTACACTAAAACCTAACATTACAAAAAAAAAAATGAAATTATCCAAAAAAAAATAAAGATTATTCCTATTCTATTCTAATACCCTTTTTTTTAAAAAAAAAAAACACCCCAAAATAAAAAGCCTTATCTAGAGTAAACTACCAAGGGCCCTTAAAAGAGCCTTTTGTAGGGCATTGCCCTAAGTTAAACAGCTCTTTTGCTAAAAAAAACACCCCCTAAAAATATAAATTACACAAAATAACAAATTATCAAAAATAAAAAAAATATTCCTATTCTAATACCCATAAAAAAAAACAACCCCAAAATAAAAAACCTAATCTAGAATAAACTACCAATGGCCCTTAAAGGGCCTTTTGTAGGGCATTGCCCTAAAGATAGCAGCTCTTTTAGTAAAAAAAAATTACAAAGACCCACTAACATTACAAACCCCCACCCCCCCAAACCCACAAAATAAAAAAACCTAAGATACCCATTGCCCTGAAAAGGGCATTTGTATGGTCATTGCCCTTAAAAGGGAATTTAGCTCTTTTACTTCCCAGACCCTAAACTAAAAATAAAACCCACCCCAAAAAAATTATAAAAGCCTAACACTAACACCCTGACGATCCACTTACAGATTTTGAAGTCCCACTTGAACGATCTTCATCCTGGAGTTAAAGTCCTGATCCAGGCGGCGGGAAGTCTTCATCCAGACGGCCTCTTCAATCTTCATCCAGGCGGCATCTTTTATCTTGATCCCGGAGGCGGGGAGCAGGTCCATACTGAAGACATCCGGCGCAGAGCATCCTCTTCATACGGTTGCCGTCGTACACTGAATCTTCAATGCAAGGGACACAATTCAAGATGGCATCCCTTGCATTTCTATTGGCTGAAAATTTTGAATCAGCCAATAGGAATTAGGGCTGCTAAAATCCTATTGGCTGTTCAAATCAGCCAATAGGATTTAGGCAGCTCTCATTCTATATGCTAATTCGAATTAAATACTTCAAAAACGGATCGTCAGAGGGGTTAGTGTTAGGCTTTTTAAAGGTTTTTTTGGGTGTTTTTTTTTTTAGTTTAGGGTCTGGGCAGTAAAAGACCTAAATGCCCTTTTAAGGGCAATGCCCATACAAATGCCCTTTTCAGGGAATTAGGTTTTTTTATTTTGGGGGGTTGATTGGGTGGTGGGTTTTACTGTTGGGTGGTCTTTGTGGGGTTTTTTTTACAGATAAAAGAGCTGATATCTTTGGGGTAAAGCCCCACAAAAGGTCCTTTTAAGGGCCATTGGTAGTTTATTGTAGGCTAGGGTTTTTTATTTTGGGTGGGCTTTTTTATTTTGATAGGGCTATTAGATTAGGTGTAATTCTTTTTTATTTTGGATAATTTTGTTTGTTATTTTTCGCAATTTAGTGTTTTTTATTTTTTTGTTCTTGTATTTAGATACTTTGTAATTTTTAGAGTAGTGTTAGGACTTTTTTAATGTGTAGTTTAGTTTAATTTTAGTTTAATTATTATATTAGTTTAATTGGTAGTTTAAACTTCATTTTTTTAATTTGACAGGTACATTTTAATTTAATTTAAGATAGGGAAATTGTAATTTTAATATATAATGTTAGATGGTTGTTAGGTTGAGGGGTAAATAGTTTAATTTAGTTTATTTCAATGTGGGGGCTTTCGGTTTAGGGGTTAATAGTTTAGTTTAGTATATTTCATTGTAGGGAAGGCTTGCGGTTTAGGGGTTAATATGTTTAGTATAGTGGTGGCGGTGTAGGGTTTAATAACTTTAGTATAGAGGGGGCGATGTGGGCAGATGGCAGATTAGGGGTTAATAATATTTAAATAGTGTTTGCGATGCGGGAGGGCGGCGGTTTAGGGGTTAAAAACTTTAGTATAGTGGTGAGAATGTCAGGGAGCGGTGGAATAGGGGTTAATATTTTTTTAAACTGGCAGCAATATTGGGAGCGGCAGATTAGGGGTTAAGAAATTTAATATAGTGTTTGCGATCTGGAAGTCCCTCGGTTGAGGAGTTAATAGGTAGTTTATGGTGTTAGTGTACTTTTTAACACTTTAGTTATGGGTTTTATGTTACAGCTTTGTAGCGTAAAACTCATAACTACTGACTTTAGATGGTGTTACAGATCTTGTCGTTTTAGGCTGTAACACTCACTTTTTAGACAGAACGCAAAACTCATAATACCGGCGCTATGGGAATCCCATTAAAAAACATAATTTTTACGAGTGTGGTACTGACGTTGCGTTACAGGCTAAAAGGCTTGCGTTACAGCTATACCGACAAGACACGTAATGGCTGCGTTAGGGAAAACAACACTGCTATTTGACTCATAACGCACAACTCGTAATCTAGGTGTATGTTCGGTTAGTATGGTGAGCCCATTCCCAGACACTGTCCCTTGGGTGAAAAAGATGACCACACTCTTCCTAACCTCCTAACCCCCACCCCCTACCCACCACTCCCCTTCTATTTTTTTCTCTCTTCTCTTTATTTCCCTCCTGAGAAACGAGTACACACTTATTTGAATATGATTGGACCTAAATGATTCATAATATATATCTTATATGACTAATATTTATATGTTTATGGATTATGTTTTCACTTTTGACAATATCGGCTAGATTTAGAGTTTGGCGGCCAAAGGGGTGCGTTAGCTACGTGTGCTTTTTTCCCCCGCACCTTTTAAATACCGCTGGTATTTAGAGTTCACAGAATGGCTGGGTTTTCAGTGCGTTAGGCTCCAAAAAGGGAGCGTAGAGCATAATTTAACGCCACTGGAACTCTCGATACCAGCAGTGCTTACGGACGCGGCCAGCTTCAAAAACGTGCTCGTGCACGATTCCCCCATAGAAAATAATGGGGCCATTTGAGCTGAAAAAAAACCTAACACCTGCAAAAAAGCAGCGTTCAGCTCCTAACACAGCCCCATTGTTTTCTATGGGGAAACACTTCCTACGTCTGCACCTAACACCCTAACATGTACCCCGAGTCTAAACACCCCTACCTTACACTTATTAACCCCTAATCTGCCGACCCCGCTATCGCTGACACCTGCATATTTTTTTTAACCCCTAATCTGCCGCTCCATAAACCGCCGCTACCTACATTATCCCTATGTACTCCTAATCTGCTGCCCCTAACACCGCCGACCCCTATATTATATTTATTAACCCCTAATCTGCCCCCCTCAACGTCGCCTCCACCTGCCTACACTTATTAACCCCTAATCTGCCGAGCGGACCGCACCGCTACTATAATAAAGTTATTAACCCCTAATCCACCTCACTCCCGCCTCAATAACCCTATAATAAATAGTATTAACCCCTAATCTGCCCTCCCTAACATCGCCGACACCTAACTTCAATTATTAACCCCTAATCTGCCGACCGAATCTAACGAAATAAATTAACTCTTATTAAATAAATTATTCCTATTTAAAGCTAAATACTTACCTGTAAATTAAACCCTAATATAGCTACAATATAAATTATAATTATATTATAGCTATTTTAGGATTTATATTTATTTTACAGGTAACTTTGTATTTATTTTAACCAGGTACAATAGCTATTAAATAGTTAAGAACTATTTAATAGCTAAAATAGTTAAAATAATTACAAAATTACCTGTAAAATAAATCCTAACCTAAGTTATAATTAAACCTAACACTACACTATCAATAAATTAATTAAATAAAATACCTACAATTATCTACAATTAAACCTAACACTACACTATCAATAAATTAATTAAATAAAATACCTACAAATAAATACAATTAAATAAACTAACTAAAGTACAAAAAATAAAAAAGAACTAAGTTACAAAAAATAAAAAAATATTTACGGAATTAAGGTAGGAAAATTCTGATTGGCTGATGGAATCAAGTTCAATCCGATTGGCTGAATCAATCAGCCAATCAGATTGAGCTTGCATTCTATTGGCTGTTCCGATCAGCCAATAGAACGCGAGCTCAATCTGATTGGCTGATCGGAACAGCCAATCGGATTGAACTTGATTCTGAATTTTCCTACCTTAATTCCGATTGGCTGATAGAATCCTATCAGCCAATCGGAATTCGAGGGACGCCATCTTGGATGACGTCCCTTAAAGGAACCGTCATTCGTCGGGAAGTCGTCGGAAGAAGAAGATGGGTCCGCGGTGGAGGTCTTCAAGATGGAGCCGGTCCTCATCGGATGAAGATAGAAGATGCCGCTTGGAAGAAGATGGTTGCCGGTCCGGATCTACTCTTCTTCCCGGATAGGATGAAGACTTTGGACCCTCTTCTGGACTTCTTCAGCCATCGGATGATGGATGTCTAGCCCCCGCTTGGGCTTGGATGAAGATTTTGGAGCCTGGAACGATCGGTGATACCTGGCATGGTGAAGACAAGGTAGGAAGATCTTCAGGGGCTTAGTGTTAGGTTTATTTAAGGGGGGTTCGGGTTAGATTAGGGGTATGTGGGTGGTGGGTTGTAATGTTGGGGGGGGTATTGTATATATTTTTTTACAGGCAAAAGAGCTGAATTCTTTGGGGCATGCCCCGCAAATGGCCCTTTTCAGGGCTGGTAAGGTAAAAGAGCTTTGAACTTTTGTAATTTAGAATAGGGTAGGGCATTTTTTTATTTTGGGGGTCTTTGTTATTTTATTAGGGGGTTAGAGTAGGTGTAATTAGTTTAAAATTGTTGTAATATTTTTCTAATGTTTGTAAATATTTTTTTATTTTTTGTAACTTAGTTCTTTTTTATTTTTTGTACTTTAGTTAGTTTATTTAATTGTATTTATTTGTAGATATTGTATTTAATTAATTTATTGATAGTGTAGTGTTAGGTTTAATTGTAGATAATTGTAGGTATTTTATTTAATTAATTTATTGCTAGTGTAGTGTTAGGTTTAATTGTAACTTAGATTAGGATTTATTTTACAGTTAATTTTGTAATTATTTTAACTAGGTAGCTATTAAATAGTTATTAACTATTTAATAGCTATTGTACCTGGTTAAAATAATTACAAAGTTGCCTGTAAAATAAATATTAATCCTAAAATATCTAAGATATAATTATAATTTATATTGTAGCTATATTAGGGTTTATTTTACAGGTAAGTATTTAGATTTAAATAGGAATAATTTATTTAATAAGACTTAATTTATTTCGTTAGATAAAAATTATATTTAACTTAGGGGGGTGTTAGAGTTAGGGTTAGAATTAGCTTAAGGGGTTAAACAATTTATTAGAGTAGCGGTGAGCTCCGATCGGCAGATAAGGGGTTAATACTTGAAGTTAGCTGTCGGCGATGTTAGGGAGGGCAGATTAGGGGTTAATACTATTTATTATAGGGTTATTGAGGCGGGAGTGAGGCGGATTGCGGGAGTGAGGCGGATTAGGGGTTAATACATTTATTATACTAGCGGTGAGCTCCGGTCGGCAGATTAGGGGTTAATAATTGTAGGTAGCTGGCGGCGACATTGTGGGGGGCAGATTAGGGGTTAATAAATATAATATAGGGGTCGGCGGTGTTAGGGGCAGCAGATTAGGGGTACATAGGGATAACGTAGTTGGCGGCGGTATACGGAGCGGCAGATTAGGGGTTAAAAAATTTAAATATAGTGGCGGCGATGTGGGGGGACCTCGGTTTAGGGGTACATAGGTAGTTTATGGGTGTTAGTGTACTTTAGAGCACAGTAGTTAAGAGCTTTATGAACCGGCGTTAGCCCAGAAAGCTCTTAACTACTGATTTTTTTCTGCGGCTGGAGTTTTGTCGTTAGAGTTCTAACGCTCACTTCAGACACAACTCTAAATACCAGCGTTAGAAAGATCCCATTGAAAAGATAGGATACGCAATTGACGTAAGGGGATCTGCCGTATGGAAAAGTTGCGGCTGAAAAGTGAGCGTTAGACCCTTTAATGACTGGCTCCAAATACCAGAGGGCGGTAAAAACCAGCGTTAGGAGCCTCTAACGCTGGTTTTGACGGCTACCGCCCAACTCTAAATCTAGGCCTTTGTCTTTTTATTATGATATAGTTGTCAATGAATATCTGTGATAACGTTGGTTTGCTAATAGTTGGTTTAATATATAAATTATTTGACAGTTAAATATAGCTGTATAACAAAGACTTATTTATAAAAAATCTAAATCAAGAGCTAGTTTATTTAAGCATAGCACATACGCCTAGATTTAGAGTTCTGCGGCCGAAGGGGTGCATTAGCTACGCGTGCTTTTTTTCCCCCGCACCTTTTAAATACCGCTGGTATTTAGAGTTCACAGAATGGCTGGGTTTTCAGTGCGTTAGGCTCCAAAAAGGGAGCGTAGAGCATAATTTAACGCCACTGCAACTCTAGATACCAGTGGTGCTTACGGACGCGGCCAGCTTCAAAAACGTGCTCGTGCACGATTCCCCCATAGAAAATAATGGGGCCATTTGAGCTGAAAAAAAACCTAACACCTGCAAAAAAGCCGCGTTCAGCTCCTAACGCAGCCCCATTGTTTTCTATGGGGAAACACTTCCTACGTCTGCACCTAACACTCTAACATGTACCCCGAGTCTAAACACCCCTAACCTTACACTTATTAACCCCTAATCTGCCACCCCCGCTATCGCTGACCCCTGCATATTATTATTAACCCCTAATCTGCCGCTCCGTACACCACCGCCACCTACATTATAGCTATGTACCCCTAATCTGCTGCCCCTAACACCGCCGACCCCTATATTATATTTATTAACCCCTAATCTGCCCCCCTCAACGTCGCCTCCACCTGCCTACACTTATTAACCCCTAATCTGCCGAGCGGACCGCACCGCTACTATAATAAAGTTATTAACCCCTAATCCGCCTCACTCCCGCCTCAATAACCCTATAATAAATAGTATTAACCCCTAATCTGCCCTCCCTAACATCACCGACACCTAACTTCAATTATTGACCCCTAATCTGCCGACCGAATCTCGCCGCTACTGTAATAAATGGATTAACCCCTAAAGCTATGTCTAACCCTAACACTAACACCCCCCTAAGTTAAATATAATTTAAATCTAACAAAATAAATTAACTCTTATTAAATAAATTATTCCTATTTAAAGCTAAATACTTACCTGTAAAATAAACCCTAATATAGCTACAATCTAAAATATCAAACAGAGACAGATGCGCCACATGGCCCAATATTGTAGTTTCCAAATTTATGTAGATTTTACTATATAGTTGAACTCACATGTATTGGAGCACCTCAATTGGTGCAAATGACACAGTCTGGGATCTATAACAGTCACCCAGCAGACCGGCCTCTCGAGTTGTTCAGGGTCTGTGTAAAATAGAAAACACAAAAAAGCCTATATGGCCTAGTATTGTATGACTAGAGTGATTTCACACCAGATAGTAGTATAAGATTTTGAACTCACATTTGGTGAAGCATCCCCAATGATGCTATAGAGACAAGCTGGGATTAATTCAGTCACCCAACAGACTTAGCTCGTGGCATACAGCATGCAATAGTCCTCTCAGTGGTCTTTAGGTCAGTGATATCCTCAGATAAAAACCAGTTCATAGGCAGCAAGTGTTTATAGTAAAAGTTAAAATCACTTTAATAAAATAATATTAAATTGCGACGCGTTTCTCAGTCTCAGACTGTTTCCTCAGGCATAATAAAATGGTTTACAAACACTTGCTATATATTCCTAAACAAACCACTTAACATAATTGGTAACACTTGTTGTGGGTGTGGTTTATGACATCATCAGTATCCTAGCTACTGATATATTTTAGCAACAAATGTGACACAGTATTGTATACTTAAACAATGTACATCAGAGTTTACATTTTATGAGTCAAGTGAAACAATCTACCTCATACTTTGCAGTGCAAATATTAATCATAATACATAAAACACATCAATATTATAATATTGTAGCAATACATATATTTCCCCATATCCAGTGAGATTTGTCTCATGCTACTCAATCATATCTGATTCCTATCTCTATTTCTATTTAATGTCTAGGCTGGGTCTGTTTTATATCAGAACATCTTTAATCCATTGTTTAATGGTTTATCTTTTTTCTTATTTAGTTTTTAAGTGTCTGATCCCTCTCTGCCAATAGCCCCAATCTACATTTAATATGAGGGTAACTATTTTTTGTTCAAACCTTTGTATTAAACATTATAAGCCCTTTGATTTATTGGTATGTAATAGTATTATAATCTACTGCTGTGCATAAACTGTGATTTCAAATGGCAGGTTGTTGACTAACCTTATAGGGCTATTGATCCATTAGATTCGAGTAGTTTCAAACGCCATCTGATGTTCTAAATGGCGTGTGTGTTGCGCTAATGCGCATGTGTACAACGTCAATGTGTATGTGAGTAATGTTGCCAAGGGAACAAATAGTGTTAGTCAATTATACGTTGTGCGTAAAACGTGATACGTCCCAAGCTGCGCCAGTGCGCATGTCAGCACTGCTAAGGCGTCTCAAGCTTTCGTTGCCAAGGGAACCGGAATCCCATTCAATCTCACGTTATGCGTGTTATAGCCTTACAGCTGATAGGTTAGTATTATCTTGTAGGAGGTTTTTATTGTTTATGCTAGTGCGCATGTCAGCATTGCCAAGGAGTCTCAAGTTTTCATTGCCAAGGGAACCAGAATCTCATTCAGTCTCACGTTATGCGTGCTATAGCCTTTCGACTGATAGGCCAATAATATCTTGTAGGTGGTTTCCATTGTCCATGGGAAATAGAAACCAACTACAAATTGAGACGTATATATTTGCTCTCTTGTCCACAGTAACCCCCATATAATAATGGCATATTAGTGGAAAAAATATATAATAATAATAAAGAGCAATATCATATTCCATGTGTACCGAGTCCTTCCCATCATAACATATCGTAGTGGGATATGATTACAGACATGTAATGACATAATACCATATTTAGAACAAATGTTAGCCAAAATGATGTATGTTGTTATACATCAGAATATGTATGTATATATTGTATAGGCATAGATAGCCTCACCGACCATGTTTCCGCATATGTGGATTCATTTTTACAGAAACATGTGATTACCTTACAATCTTTTATAAAAGATTCGACTGATTTAATAAATAAGCTAGCTACTCTGGGGATTACTAAGACTGACCAGAACCTGTGGTGGATTACGAGCGACGTTAGCTCGTTATATTCAAACATCCCACATGACAAAGGATTAAGAGTAATCCAGTCATACTTGGCATCTGATATCTACATGCCAGTCAGACAGCAACAATTTATTACTGAACTAATTCAGTTCATTTTACATCACAACTATTTTCTTTATCAGGGTATGTACTACCTTCAGGTGAAGGGGACGGCCATGGGCACCAGATTCGCACCCAGTTTTGCCAACTTATACATGGGCAAATTTGAGGAGACCCATGTATATGGATCTCCTATGAGTGCGAGTCTGGTGTTCTATGGCCGTTATATAGATGATCTGATTTTTTTGTTTAGAGGCACATATGAGGAGGCAGTAATATATACCAATTCTTTAAATTCAAATGAATTTGATTTGGAATTTACAAGTAATATTCAATCTAACATGATTGAATATTTGGATCTACTTCTCTTTTTTTCTGCTACTGGAGATATCATGTCAGAAACCTTTTTTAAGAAGGTCGATTGTAACAGCTTTCTCAATTATGGGAGTAACCACTATCACTGTTGGAAAAAGAATGTCCCATATGGGCAATTCAGAAGAATCCGACGGAATTGTAGCACAATAGAAAGCTACAAAAAACAATCTATGATTCTCAAAGATAGATTCATGGAAAAAGGGTACCCATCTGATCTAGTACAAAAAGGATATTTAAGAGCTCTGCATGATGACAGAAACAAATATTTGTCACAAACCAAATCAAAAGTTAAATCCAATGAAGAAAAAAACTATGAGTCAGGTAAAACACCACTTTTCATCACTGGCTATAGTAGCCAATATAGAGAAATTAGTAACATCATTATAAAACATTGGCCCATTATATGTGATGACCCATTTCTAAAAAACTCTGTGTCTATGAAGCCTAGGATTGTCTATAGGAGAGCCCCTACACTCAAAAACAAATTGGCCCCAAGTAAGATAGTGAGAGATAAAATATCATCACAAAATCAGGTCATAGTCCCTAATAGGACTTTTTTGGGCAAGTTTATGCCCAAAAATGGAGTATATAAATGTCTCAAGCCACGATGCAATATGTGCAAAGTGGTGAGAGCTGGTACCAACACGTTCTGTTCATATCAAACGGGGGAACAATTTAAGATCACCAAGAGACTCTCATGTGAATCCACGTACGTAATTTATCTGATTAGCTGTACATGTGGGGTCCAATATGTAGGGCGTACCTCCCGAACCATAAAGAAAAGATGGAGTGAACACAAATATAACATAGAAAGAAAATTTCTTAAACACAGCCTATCAAGGCATTGTGCTTACGCACATAAAGGTAGTTCCAAATCTGTTCATATTCTACCTATAGAGCAAGTACCAAGGAACAGTCATAACCCCATGCTTACTCTACGCCGGAGAGAAACATTCTGGATTCACAAACTACATACTTTAGTTCCGGAGGGTCTGAATGAGTGCGTAGATCTAGCAGCATTTGATCTGTAAAGTTATATCAAGTCCACCATAATACCCTATGAATAACCCTGTAGATTTAAGAACAAAACATCTATACCTACACGTATAGATCTATTCTTATACATTATGCCTTTCTATGGAGGAAAAATGTGACCATCACTGGGCATATCTTGCACTTATTACCATCTATCTTTATTGGTAATATATATTCTTTGATACACATTCTGATATAAGTGACACATTGGGTTAAATTATTAGGAGGGCACACACATATATATCACACGTAATGACACATATATCACACTTAAGGTAATATACATCAAACGGAATGACACTTTAAGATATCTATCATCTATATATACTTATAGATATACTACATCTGAAATTTATCTAACACTTTTTGCAAGTATATCTCTTCCTACACACTAAGGAAAAATTTCTATAAAGACTAAAAATATAACTATCAGACATCACTTTTCCAAAATCTGACACTAACAAATATATAAATATATCTAACACACACATTTGACACAAGTAAACACATATAGTCACTTGAGCAGAATATTAATGAATACACATATCAATTAGATATCAAAAAACACCAAAGTAACAACTATATCTTGAAATTGAACCACTAATCCTATTGTTTATGAAATTTGACACCACTAAGATACACACATGTTTATACACATACATGACACTTAGTAAATACAAATAGGGACATCATATAAAGGAAGGGTATTAGTAAAATATACTCCTATGGAGCCGCAGTACCATCAGCCCAATAATAACGATTAGTTATAATATGACCTATATATTGTTATAACAACATCACATAGTAGTATGTATCACTGGATATTAACTACTGAAATACACACACTGTGAGTCAAAAGAGATCTAGTTTTATAAAATTTATAAAATTTATAAAATTTATAAAATTTATAGAATTTATAATATTTATGATTTCCTATATGAACAATATATACATACATATTCTGATGTATAACAACATACATCATTTTGGCTAACATTTGTTCTAAATATGGTATTATGTCATTACATGTCTGTAATCATATCCCACTACGATATGTTATGATGGGAAGGACTCGGTACACATGGAATATGATATTGCTCTTTATTATTATTATATATTTTTTCCACTAATATGCCATTATTATATGGGGGTTACTGTGGACAAGAGAGCAAATATATACGTCTCAATTTGTAGTTGGTTTCTATTTCCCATGGACAATGGAAACCACCTACAAGATAATATTGGCCTATCAGTCGAAAGGCTATAGCACGCATAACGTGAGACTGAATGAGATTCTGGTTCCCTTGGCAATGAAAACTTGAGACTCCTTGGCAATGCTGACATGCGCACTAGCATAAACAATAAAAACCTCCTACAAGATAATACTAACCTATCAGCTGTAAGGCTATAACACGCATAACGTGAGATTGAATGGGATTCCGGTTCCCTTGGCAACGAAAGCTTGAGACGCCTTAGCAGTGCTGACATGCGCACTGGCGCAGCTTGGGACGTATCACGTTTTACGCACAACGTATAATTGACTAACACTATTTGTTCCCTTGGCAACATTACTCACATACACATTGACGTTGTACACATGCGCATTAGCGCAACACACACGCCATTTAGAACATCAGATGGCGTTTGAAACTACTCGAATCTAATGGATCAATAGCCCTATAAGGTTAGTCAACAACCTGCCATTTGAAATCACAGTTTATGCACAGCAGTAGATTATAATACTATTACATACCAATAAATCAAAGGGCTTATAATGTTTAATACAAAGGTTTGAACAAAAAATAGTTACCCTCATATTAAATGTAGATTGGGGCTATTGGCAGAGAGGGATCAGACACTTAAAAACTAAATAAGAAAAAAGATAAACCATTAAACAATGGATTAAAGATGTTCTGATATAAAACAGACCCAGCCTAGACATTAAATAGAAATAGAGATAGGAATCAGATATGATTGAGTAGCATGAGACAAATCTCACTGGATATGGGGAAATATATGTATTGCTACAATATTATAATATTGATGTGTTTTATGTATTATGATTAATATTTGCACTGCAAAGTATGAGGTAGATTGTTTCACTTGACTCATAAAATGTAAACTCTGATGTACATTGTTTAAGTATACAATACTGTGTCACATTTGTTGCTAAAATATATCAGTAGCTAGGATACTGATGATGTCATAAACCACACCCACAACAAGTGTTACCAATTATGTTAAGTGGTTTGTTTAGGAATATATAGCAAGTGTTTGTAAACCATTTTATTATGCCTGAGGAAACAGTCTGAGACTGAGAAACGCGTCGCAATTTAATATTATTTTATTAAAGTGATTTTAACTTTTACTATAAACACTTGCTGCCTATGAACTGGTTTTTATCTGAGGATATCACTGACCTAAAGACCACTGAGAGGACTATTGCATGCTGTATGCCACGAGCTAAGTCTGTTGGGTGACTGAATTAATCCCAGCTTGTCTCTATAGCATCATTGGGGATGCTTCACCAAATGTGAGTTCAAAATCTTATACTACTATCTGGTGTGAAATCACTCTAGTCATACAATACTAGGCCATATAGGCTTTTTTGTGTTTTCTATTTTACACAGACCCTGAACAACTCGAGAGGCCGGTCTGCTGGGTGACTGTTATAGATCCCAGACTGTGTCATTTGCACCAATTGAGGTGCTCCAATACATGTGAGTTCAACTATATAGTAAAATCTACATAAATTTGGAAACTACAATATTGGGCCATGTGGCGCATCTGTCTCTGTTTGATATTTTAGATTGCTTAATTGGATCCTGGTCTGGACCACTACAGATTGCTGCCTTGGTATTCTACTATCAAGACCTTTATAAAGGACAATATAGTGATCATTGTCACCCATTAACCACTATCTTTGAGTGAGATATAACTATCCTATTAACATTGTGATTATCAAATTGTTTAGGCTAACATCTATTTACTCTGTTCACAACATATATACTAGTTTTGAGTGAGATACAACTGTCCTATTAACATTGTGATTATCAAATTGTATAGGTTAACATCTATTTACTCTGTCCACAACATATATACTAGTTACTACTGAATCAGTGTATCATCATTTATACTGAAAAGTGCATTTCTATTGGTAACATATAAGCTACCTCATATACTACATATTACCATTTATAGATACTCTCAAGGGCGCCCCCTTTTCTTTTGTTGTATTAATAGCTACAATATAAATTATAATTATATTATAGCTATTTTAGGATTTATATTTATTTTACAGGTAACTTTGTATTTATTTTAACCAGGTAAAATAGCTATTAAATAGTTAAGAACTATTTAATAGCTAAAATAGTTAAAATAATTACAAAATTACCTGTAAAATAAATCCTAACCTAAGTTACAATTAAACCTAACACTACACTATCAATAAATTAATTAAATAAAATACCTACACTTACCTACAATTAAACCTAACACTACACTATCAATAAATTAATTAAATACAATATCTACAAATAAATACAATTAAACCTAACACTACACTATCAATAAATTAATTAAATACAATATCTACAAATAAATACAATGAAATAAACTAACTAAAGTACAAAAAATAAAAAAGAACTAAGTTACAAAAAATAAAAAAATATTTACAAACATCAGAAAATATTACAACAATTTTAAACTAATTACACCTACTCTAAGCCCCCTAATAAAATAACAAAGCCCCCCAAAATAAAAAAATGCCCTACCCTATTCTAAATTTAAAAAGTTCAAAGCTCTTTTACCTTACCAGCCCTGAACAGGGCCCTTTGCGGGGCATGCCCCAAAGAATTCAGCTCTTTTGCCTGTAAAAAAAACACATACAATACTCCCCCCAACATTACAACCCACCACCCACATACCCCTAATCTAACCCAAACCCCCTTAAATAAACCTAACACTAAGCCCCTGAAGATCCAAGCCTCGGAAGTGTTGATCCAAGCCCAAGCGGGGGGCTGAAGAGTGACGTCCATCCTCGGGCTGAAGTCTGGATCCAAGCGGCGACTGAAGAAATCCATCATCGGGCTGAAGTCGGAAGTCCATCATCGGGATGAAGTCTTCTATCAAGCAGCATCTTCAATCTTCTTTCTTCCGGAGCGGAGCCATCTTGTTCCCAGCCGACGCGGATCCATCCTCTTCTAACGACGCCTACTAGCCGAATGACAGTTCCTTTAAATGACGTCATCCAAGATGGCGTCCATCAAATTCCGATTGGCTGATAGAATTCTATCAGCCAATCGGAATTAAGGTAGGAAAATTCTGATTGGCTGATGGAATCAGCGAATCAGATTGAGCTCGCATTCTATTGGCTGATCGGAACAGCCAATAGAATGCGAGCTCAATCTGATTGGCTGATCGGATCAGCCAATCGGTTTGAACTTGAATCTGATTGGCTGATTCCATCAGCCAATCAGAATTTTCCTACCTTAATTCCGATTGGCTGATAGAATCCTATCAGCCAATCGGAATTTGACGGACGCCATCTTGGATGATGTCATTTAAAGGAACCGTCATTCGGCTAGTAGGCATCGTTAGAAGAGGATGGATCCGTGTCGGCTGGGAACAAGATGGCTCCGCTCCGGAAGAAAGAAGATTGAAGATGCTGCTTGATAGAAGACTTCATCCCGATGATGGACTTCCGACTTCAGCCCGATGATGGATTTCTTCAGTCGCCGCTTGGATCCAGACTTCAGCCCAAGGATGGACGTCACTCTTCAGCCCCCCGCTTGGGCTTGGATCAACACTTCCGAGGCTTGGATCAAGACTTCCGAGGACGGATTGGTGAAGATAAGTTAGGAAGATCTTCAGGGGCTTAGTGTTAGGTTTATTTAAGGGGGGTTTGGGTTAGATTAGGGGTATGTGGGTGGTGGGTTGTAATGTTGGGGGGGTATTGTATGTGTTTTTTTTACAGGCAAAAGAGCTGAATTCTTTGGGGCATGCCCCGCAAAGGGCCCTGTTCAGGGCTGGTAAGGTAAAAGAGCTTTGAACTTTTTTAATTTAGAATAGGGTAGGGCATTTTTTTATTTTGGGGGGGCTTTGTTATTTTATTAGGGGGCTTAGAGTAGGTGTAATTAGTTTAAAATTGTTGTAATATTTTTCTAATGTTTGTAAAAAAAATTATTTTTTGTAGGAATTGTATTTAATTTATTTATTGATAGTATAGTGTTAGGTTTAATTGTAGGTAATTGTAGGTATTTTATTTAATTAATTTATTGATAGTGTAGTGTTAGGTTTAATTGTAACTTAGGTTAGGATTTATTATACAGGTAATTTTGTAATTATTTTAACTATTTTAGCTATTAAATAGTTCTTAACTATTTAATAGCTATTGTACCTGGTTAAAATAAATACAAAGTTACCTGTAAAATAAATATAAATCCTAAAATAGCTATAATATAATTATAATTTATATTGTAGCTATATTAGGGTTTATTTTACAGGTAAGTATTTAGCTTTAAATAGGAATAATTTATTTAATAAGAGTTAATTTATTTAGTTAGATTTAAATTATATTTAACTTAGGGGGGTGTTAGTGTTAGGGTTAGACTTAGCTTTAGGGGTTAATCCATTTATTACAGTAGCAGCGAGATTTGGTCGGTAGATTAGGGGTTAATAATTGAAGTTAGGTGTCGGCGATGTTAGGGAGGGCAGATTAGGGGTTAATACTATTTATTATAGGGTTATTGAGGCGGGAGTGAGGCGGATTAGGGGTTAATAACTTTATTATAGTAGCGGTGCGGTCCGCTCGGCAGATTAGGGGTTAATAAGTGTAGGCAGGTGGAGGCGACATTGAGGGGGGCAGATTAGGGGTTAATAAATATAATATAGGGGTCGGCGGTGTTAGGGGCAGCAGATTAGGGGTTCATAGGGATAATGTAGGTGGCAGCGGTGTGCGGTCGGCAGATTAGGGGTTAAAAATGTTAATAGAGTGGCGGCGATGTGGGGGGACCTCTGTTTAGGGGTACATAGGTAGTTTATGGTTGTTAGTGTACTTTAGAGCACAGTAGTTAAGAGCTTTATAAACCGGCGTTAGCCCAGAAAGCTCTTAACTACTGAATTTTTTCTGCGGCTGGAGTTTTGTCGTTAGATTTCTAACGCTCACTTCAGCCACGACTCTAAATACCAGCGTTAGAAAGATCCCATTGAAAAGATAGGATACGCAATTGACGTAAGGGGATCTGCGGTATGGAAAAGTCGTGGCTGCAAAGTGAGCGTTAGACCCTTTAATGACTGACTCTAAATACCAGCGGTAGCCCAAAACCAGTGTTAGGAGCCTCTAACGCTGGTTTTGACGGCTACCGCCCAACTCTAAATCTAGCCGATAGTTTTCTCACTAGTCTCTTTATCTTCCTGGACTTCTCCCCACAAACTGCTGGAGATATCTGAACTTTGCCATTGTTTTCTTCCTCTTTGTGCTGAGACGGCTATACTCAATGCTGGAAATAAAAAAATGGACATTATTCTACTTGATTGTAACCAATTGGTGATATATTTACTTGTGACCAAGTCTTATGCTATACACCTGTTTTCTTTTGAATGCTATGTAAAATGTGTATTCTAAATAAAGCTTTTTTTAAAAAAAAGAGTTAAGCAATGACATCAGTGGACCTGTATGTTGGTTATTCACTTTTAATAGTGATGCTAATAGGTGACGTGCAGTTCACCTGTTGTGACCAAAACCATTGAGATATGTGTATTTTGGGGATACTTAATAACAAGTTGAAAAGAGCTGTTTGTGAGTTTATCATGTCCCTTTAGCTGTGTAATTCAATACGTAAAAAATGGCCTTGTAAATGTATTGGTAAATGGACATTAAACACTAAATACATTTTCTAAGCACAGTATTGGGGTTATTTCCCCCTTGCTTTAGTCAAATGTTCCATTGAATATGAAATATATTAAATAATGAAATATATTAATATTCTCTAAAGAGATGCCACTGTTCATGTTTTAGCACTGGATGTGCAATTACACCTAGGAATTGACAAAATGTTATGAGATTATTCTAAGGACTTAATTGACTGACATTCCCTTTTATGCTTTATTAAAGGTATAAATGGAGGTAGCTGAAGGAACATTGTCATAGGCTTGAGAAAGGCTCTATGTGAGCTGAAATGCATTGCCGTCATTCAACAATTCTGGCAGAATCTATGAACAATATGTGGAAAGATCTGTGAAGGACACTGTACACTGTGGGTGTGTCATCAGCTGAACCGGAACACCGGGAATTGCATAGGAGTGGAGCTTGGCGGCTTACTTTCTACGCAACTACACTGCGAGTTTGTTAGCTTGGAAACACTGCACCTAACAGTAAGGATAGAAATACCCGGAGCTCCGGAGTCATCTAAGGTATTACCTTGTTGAGCTTACCTGTCAAGACGTTTTTCTTGTTCACCTTTTTTTTTCTGTTTTATTTGCGACTACATTTGCTTCACTATTTGGATTGTCTCACTTGTTTTACTTATTGTAAGTGCTTTCAATTGTATTGTATGGAGTGCTCCTTTATATGATTCTTGCTTTTTATGTGTTTTTAAACTCTGACTGCAGCAGAGTTAATTGTATACATAGGGGTGTATTTACTAAGCAGTGGATGCTGCTTTATCTGTGCGAGCCTTCCTGCTCACCGGAAACAGGATTTAAGAAGCAGCGGTCTTAAGACCGCTGCTCCTTAACTCGTCCGCCATATTTTAGGTACGATCGGGAGGATTGAACACCCCCTGCTAGCGGTCGATTGACCATGAATGTGGAGGGGGCGGCATTGCACAAGCATTTCTATACATTAATTTTGATATATTGCTATATAATTTTACTTCTCTGACCTGCCTTTTTGTAGGAGCTCGCAGTAGTTTATTGTTTTTAGTCACGGGTGCCGCCCTGTTGAAATCTTTCACTACATTCCAGTGCTGACCTGCTTGCACATGTGCAGAAACTCCCCTTCAGATACCTGCAGTGTAACCTAGGTTACAATATGGTAGCACCCATGATTAGAGGGAGATGTATGTAATATATTTAGGCCTAGATTTAGAGTTCGGCGGTAGCCGTCAAAACCAGCGTTAGAGGCTCCTAACGCTGGTTTTGGCCGCCCGCTGGTATTTGGAGTCAGTGATTAAAGGGTCTAACGCTCACTTTACAGCCGCGACTTTTCCATACCGCAGATCCCCCTACGCCATTTGCGTAGCCTATCTTTTCAATGGGATCTTCCTAACGCTGGTATTTAGAGTCGTTTCTGCAGTGAGCGTTAGAGCTCTAACGACAAGATTCCAGCCGCCTGAAAAAAGCAGGAGTTAAGAGCTTTCTGGCTAACGCCGGTTCATAAAGCTCTTAACTACTGTACCCTAAACTACACTAACACCCATAAACTACCTATGTACCCCTAAACCGAGGTCCCCCCACATCGCCGCCACTCGATTAAAATTTTTAACCCCTAATCTGCCGACCGCCACCTACGTTATACTTATGTACCCCTAATCTGCTGCCCCTAACCCCGCCGACCCCTATATTATATTTATTAACCCCTAACTTGCCCCACACAACGTCGCCGCAAGCTACTTAAAATAATTAACCCCTAATCTTCCGACCGCAAATCGCCGCCACCTACGTTATCCCTATGTACCCCTAATCTTCTGCCCCTAACATCGCCGACCCCTATGTTATATTTATTAACCCCTAATCTGCCCCCCACAACGTCGCCGACACCTACCTACACTTATTAACCCCTAATCTGCCGAGCGGACCTGAGCGCTACTATAATAAAGTTATTAACCCCTAATCCGCCTCACTAACCCTATCATAAATAGTATTAACCCCTAATCTGCCCTCCCTAACATCGCCGACACCTACCTTCAATTATTAACCCCTAATCTGCCGACCGGAGCTCACCGCTATTCTAATAAATGTATTAACCCCTAAAGCTAAGTCTAACCCTAACACTAACACCCCCCTAAGTTAAATATAATTTTTATCTAACGAAATAAATTAACTCTTATTAAATAAATGATTCCTATTTAAAGCTAAATACTTACCTGTAAAATAAATCCTAATATAGCTACAATATAAATTACATTTATATTATAGCTATTTTAGGATTAATATTTATTTTACAGGTAACTTTGTATTTATTTTAACCAGGTACAATAGCTATTAAATAGTTAAGAACTATTTAATAGTTACCTAGTTAAAATAATTACAAATTTACCTGTAAAATAAATCCTAACCTAAGTTATAATTAAACCTAACACTACCCTATCAATAAAATAATTAAATAAACTACCTACAATTACCTACAATTAACCTAACACTACACTATCAATAAATTAATTAAACACAATTGCTACAAATAAATACAATTAAATAAACTATCTAAAGTACAAAAAATAAAAAAGAACTAAGTTACAGAAAATAAAAAAATATTTACAAACATAAGAAAAATATTACAACAATTTTAAACTAATTACACCTACTCTAAGCCCCCTAATAAAATAACAAAGACCCCCAAAATAAAAAATTCCCTACCCTATTCTAAAATACAAAAATTACAAGCTCTTTTACCTTACCAGCCCTGAACAGGGCCCTTTGCGGGGCATGCCCCAAGAATTTAAGCTCTTTTGCCTGTAAAAAAAAACATACAATACCCCCCCCCAACATTACAACCCACCACCCACATACCCCTAATCTAACCCAAACCCCCTTAAATAAACCTAACACTAATCCCCTGAAGATCTTCCTACCTTGTCTTCACCATCCAGGTATCACCGATCCGTCCTGGCTCCAAGATCTTCATCCAACCCAAGCGGGGGTTGGCGATCCATAATCCGGTGCTCCAAAGTCTTCCTCCTATCCGGCAAGAAGAGGACATCCGGACCGGCAAACATCTTCTCCAAGCGGCATCTTCTATGTTCTTCCATCCGATGACGACCGGCTCCATCTTGAAGACCTCCAGCGCGGATCCATCCTCTTCTTCCGACGACTAGACGACGAATGACGGTTCCTTTAAGGGACGTCATCCAAGATGGCGTCCCTCGAATTCCGATTGGCTGATAGGATTCTATCAGCCAATCGGAATTAAGGTAGGAATTTTCTGATTGGCTGATGGAATCAGCCAATCAGAATCAAGTTCAATCCGATTGGCTGATCCAATCAGCCAATCAGATTGAGCTCGCATTCTATTGGCTGTTCCGATCAGCCAATACAATGCGAGCTCAATCTGATTGGCTGATTGGATCAGCCAATCGGATTGAACTTGATTCTGATTGGCTGATTCCATCAGCCAATCAGAAAATTCCTACCTTAATTCCGATTGGCTGATAGAATCCTATCAGCCAATCGGAATTCGAGGGACGCCATCTTGGATGACGTCCCTTAAAGGAACCGTCATTCGTCGTCTAGTCGTCGGAAGAAGAGGATGGATCCGCGCTGGAGGTCTTCAAGATGGAGCCGGTCGTCATCGGATGGAAGAACATAGAAGATGCCGCTTGGAGAAGATGTTTGCCGGTCCGGATGTCCTCTTCTTGCCGGATAGGAGGAAGACTTTGGAGCACCGGATTATGGATCGCCAACCCCCGCTTGGGTTGGATGAAGATCTTGGAGCCAGGACGGATCGGTGATACCTGGATGGTGAAGACAAGGTAGGAAGATCTTCAGGGGATTAGTGTTAGGTTTATTTAAGGGGGTTTGGGTTAGATTAGGGGTATGTGGGTGGTGGGTTGTAATGTTGGGGGGGGGGTATTGTATGTTTTTTTTTACAGGCAAAAGAGCTTAAATTCTTGGGGCATGCCCCGCAAAGGGCCCTGTTCAGGGCTGGTAAGGTAAAAGAGCTTGTAATTTTTGTATTTTAGAATAGGGTAGGGAATTTTTTATTTTGGGGGTCTTTGTTATTTTATTAGGGGGCTTAGAGTAGGTGTAATTAGTTTAAAATTGTTGTAATATTTTTCTTATGTTTGTAAATATTTTTTTATTTTCTGTAACTTAGTTCTTTTTTATTTTTTGTACTTTAGATAGTTTATTTAATTGTATTTATTTGTAGCAATTGTGTTTAATTAATTTATTGATAGTGTAGTGTTAGGTTAATTGTAGGTAATTGTAGGTAGTTTATTTAATTATTTTATTGATAGGGTAGTGTTAGGTTTAATTATAACTTAGGTTAGGATTTATTTTACAGGTAAATTTGTAATTATTTTAACTAGGTAACTATTAAATAGTTCTTAACTATTTAATAGCTATTGTACCTGGTTAAAATAAATACAAAGTTACCTGTAAAATAAATATTAATCCTAAAATAGCTATAATATAAATGTAATTTATATTGTAGCTATATTAGGATTTATTTTACAGGTAAGTATTTAGCTTTAAATAGGAATCATTTATTTAATAAGAGTTAATTTATTTCGTTAGATAAAAATTATATTTAACTTAGGGGGGTGTTAGTGTTAGGGTTAGACTTAGCTTTAGGGGTTAATACATTTATTAGAATAGCGGTGAGCTCCGGTCGGCAGATTAGGGGTTAATAATTGAAGGTAGGTGTCGGCGATGTTAGGGAGGGCAGATTAGGGGTTAATACTATTTATGATAGGGTTAGTGAGGCGGATTAGGGGTTAATAACTTTATTATAGTAGCGCTCAGGTCCGGTCGGCAGATTAGGGGTTAATAAGTGTAGGTAGGTGTCGGCGACGTTGTGGGGGGCAGATTAGGGGTTAATAAATATAACATAGGGGTCGGCGATGTTAGGGCAGCAGATTAGGGGTACATAGGGATAACGTAGGTGGCGGCGGTTTACGGAGCGGAAGATTAGGGGTTAAAAGTGTAATGCAGGGGTCAGCGATAGCGGGGGCGGCAGATTAGGGGTTAATAAGTGTAAGGTTAGGGGTGTTTAGACTCGGGGTACATGTTAGAGTGTTAGGTGCAGACTTAGGAAGTGTTTCCCCATAGGAAACAATGGGGCTGCGTTAGGAGCTGAACGCTGCTTTTTTGCAGGTGTTAGGTTTTTTTTCAGCTCAAACAGCCCCATTGTTTCCTATGGGAGAATCGTGCACGAGCACGTTTTTGAGGCCGGCCGCGTCCGTAAGCAACTCTGGTATCGAGAGTTGTATTTGCGGTAAAAATGCTCTACGCTCCTTTTTTGGAGCCTAACGCAGCATTTGTTTGAACTCTCGATACCAGAGTTAAATTTATGGTGCGGCCAGAAAAAAACCCGCGGAGGGTTAACAGCCCTTTTACCGCCAAACTCCAAATCTAGCCGTTAGTGTTTAGTGTACCTTTAAGTACTGAGAATTAAAACAGGACTGGCACGTGTTAATTATAGGACCTTTTTTCACCGAATGAAATGCTGCTGATAAACAATGAAAATGGCTGATCGCGATCATGTTGACATTGAATAGTGCTCATCTGCAGCCCTTTAATATGCCAATAATCAGCAAACAATCGATTGTGATCAACCCTAAACTATGAAAACTCTTTAAAACATGTAGTTAATGTGTGGTAATGTTTAAATATGTTAAAGGTGTTTTTAGATTTGTTTAAACATTTTCAGAGCATGCCCAAATTTAAAAAAAGATATGCTACTTAAAAGAGTTCAACATACATTTTTAAGAGTTCAAGGTTATTTAAATAGTCCAATTTTCCTGATGGTTTGGAATGTCCCAGTAATTGTGGTGCAGCCGTATGAAACAATGCTATAATAATCCCACAAAAACCCATGTGAAGACTAGAATAAACCCTTTACAATGCTAACCCAGTAACAGCCCTTTTATTTCATAATCATGGTGCCATAAAAGTAAACAGGGTTAATGCCATGTCATAATTCATTCTATTCTACACTAGACAAATAAAGTATTTATTTATGTAAAACTGACCTGGAAATGTTTAAAAATGTTTAAAGATGATTTATTTTCTGGAAGCAAATGGAAATTAGTCAAAACTATGGTCACTTCTGACATCAACTAACCTTTGCTTTCCCATTAGGAAGGGTGAAACATACTGTACAAAATTATGAAATGTTTTGGAACTCATACTTTGAAACTGCCAAATTTCCCAAGACTGGCTTTGCCTACTACTGTACTTTAGGTAGTGTAGCTCTAGTCTTTGAGGTTCACTGTCAGACCATAGTTTCTTGTGCAAGGGTACAGATGAGATAAACATAGCTATATGACCATGGGTATCCTTCGGGTGCAAGGCAGGGACCAATGCCCCTTTAGGCTTGGGTACATAGCTATAATTTGATCCAGATGATAGGCAACAAAAGAGCCTCTAACTCACCCATGTGTCTCTTTGAGGGATAAGTGACCAATCTCCTCTTTCAACTCAAGGGTCATTTGGTCTGATTATTGAATGGTCAATGTGCAAATGGCAGTGGTCTAATCATCTAAAGGCCAGGTTTAGAGTAATAAATGTTTAAGCATAGCCATCCACAGGATTTTCAAGAGAGGACAAAAACAGAAGGTCTTAAATATAAATTATATCAGTGTAGATCAGTGTAGTTGTTAACGTTAAAGGGACAGTCAACCCAAAAATTACTGTAACTTATTTAGATTAGTTAAATAACGATCTTTACAGTAAACTGTAGCCAAATTTTCATCTAAATAAACTTTGGCAGAAAATACACTTACTGATCTCATGTGGCCTTTTTGAAATGGCCGCCTGACCCCTCCTTCTCTGACGTCTCCCAAAAGCTTGCACTTGTACAGGATCCTTTCCTTTCTTCTCGTCCCTGCGCGCTCCTGCAATTTCAGCTTTCTAGCAGCTGTTCATACCCGGCACTCACTGCCTCTCATCCATGCTGTGCACTGTGTGTTACAGAGAATGAGAGGCAGTGAGTGCCGGGCAGGCGGCGATGTGATGGTCTGTGCCCCTGTTTTAAGATTGCTTCGGTTAATACTCCAATGAGATTATAGAGAAATATTTTATAAAAGCAGCTTCCGTTTGCCCCAACATTGAGATGCATGTGAATAAGTCCCGCCTTGTATGCCTAACTACTGCTTGTCTTTGCGGAGCCTCTCACCTCTCCTTTATTGCCCTGAAGTGCCCCCTCTCACCCTTTCTGTTATTCATAGACCGTAAACCTTCCTGAGCCGGATACTCTCTGTCATTGCTCCACACTTCTGGATAAGCTAATTTTGCAACACAACATTTTAACCTACTTTTTGTTTACCGCTTGCTTTAAATATGGTTGTCAGCTTTAGCAGTTTTGGAATAATGAATTAAGTGTTATGGCTGCTGGCTTGATGAGCTGTGAATACTAATGAAATTCTGTGTGCTGTAATGGGATTAACAGCAGATCTACAAATAAAATTATAATTGCACCAACAAGTCACCAACCTATGAATTCTGTTGGGCTGTCATCAGATTTTTCCTTCTCGTTGTGATCACGGTTTCTCCCTAACTGAGCCTGAGCGCTATCTCGCTGCCCTGGCTGCTGTCTAATTGTGATCTCAATGAGCGATTGCACAACCTATGTTTCTAGTCTGGATTTGGTGCACATTATTCTCACCATGTTCCCGTCACTACAGCCTTTGTCACTAAGTTATGACCTAGAGAACTACAACGAGAAGGAAAAATCTTCTCGTTGTGGTTCTCCAGGTCATAACTTAGTGACAAAAGGCATTTTCAACCATTTGATCTCTAGAGGGTCATATTACCCATCATTTAAAGGGACACTGAACCCATTTTTTTTTTTCTTTCGTGATTCAGATAGAGCATGCCATTTTAAGCAACTTTCTAATTTACTCCTATTATCACATTTTCTTCGTTCTCTTGCTATCTTTATTTGAAAAAGAAGCTAAGGAGCCAGCCAATTTTTGGTTTAGTACCCTGGACAGCACTTGTTTATTGGTGGGTGAATTTATCCACCAATCAGCAAGAACAACCCAGGTTGGTCACCCAAAATGGGCCGGGCTCTAAACTTACATTCTTGCTTTTCAAATATAGATTCCAAGAGAATGAAGAAAGTTTGATAATAGGAGTAAATTAGAAAGTTCCTTAAAATTGTATCCTCTGTCTGAATCACAAAAGAAAAAAATTGGGTTCAGTGTCCCTTTAAATGACATTGGCATTCTATAATGTAAAATCTAGTCTGTGTATTGGTTTTTTGATGGTCCATATTCCTAGACCAATAGATTGTTATTTCTGTACAATATGTAGTGAATTAAATATTTAGCATTTGTATCAACCATATGATTTGTAACATTCCCTGTTGACCCCTTGTTTGAAAGATAAGTCTCTTTCACATTAGGGGGTTCAATGATGTATAGATGCTCTTTTTGCTGAGAAAGAGATACAGATTCTTCCTCCTTTCAATACTCTTAGGGCTAGATTACAAGTGGAGTGGAACCATTAGTGCAGGGTGTGTTAGCGCAGAAGTTAATGGTAGAGAATCTTAACAAGGCCTTTATTATTTTTAGAAAGCCCTATACTTCAAATAAAGAATGTGTTAATATCAGTCATGTTACAAGTAGTGAGTTATGTGTTGCTCTCGAGCTCAACACAAAGCTGGAAAATGTGGGGACGATTTATTAAAGTGCGGATGGACATGATATGATGTAGCGTATCATGTCCACGCACATCGATAAATGCCAACAGCATACCCTGTCGGCATTTATCATTGCACAAGCAATTCTTGTGAACTGCTTGTGCAATGCCATCCCTGCAGATTTGCAGCCAATTGGTCGCTAGCAGGGGGTGTCAATCAGTCCGTTTGTATAGAATCGGGCGGATTGAAGACCGCAGCCTCAGTTAGACCGCTGCTTCATAACTGCTGTTTCCGGCGAGCCTAAAGGAGCTTAATAATTCGGCCCCCTGAAGTTAATATGTCCATAACAATATGTATAATATATTAAAATAAAGTATTTCACTTATATTTATATATATTAAATGCAAATCGCCGGAAATCAACCCGATCGAGTACGATCGGGTTGATTGACACCCCCCTGCTGGCGGCCCATTGGCCGCGAGTCTGCAGGGGGCGGCGTTGCACCAGCAGCTCTTGTGAGCTGCTGGTGCAATGCTGAATACGGCGAGCGTATTGCTCGCCATATTCAGCGAGGTCTGGCGGACCTGATCCGCACTGGCGGATCAGGTCCGCCAGACTTTGATAAATTGGGGCCTTACTGAACTTTTAGTTTAGTGCACCTTTAGCTTAGCACTCAAGCAATAGCTGACATGAGTTTTTCAGTGTGACCCCCATAGATGTCTATTGTGTGAGGGATTTCGCCCATGCTCACTTTCCATCATCCAGATAGTAGCGTACCCTAGACTTGAGCGCTACTATATTATGTTACGGTATCTATATATCTGATCTCTTGTTGTAAAGTTGTTCTTTCTGTGCGTAGTGATCTTCTCACTACAGTTGACAGCTTAGTGCATAAAAGCAATTTATCTGTTCATGAACAAAAGAAAAACTTCTGGACAAAACTTTTTTCTAAATAAAACTGTGTCTCTGTTTATAAGACTTTCACGTCAACAGCACAGTGACAAGGAACAGCATGTGCCTGATCATAAAGCATTCATTTCACTAGTTCTGCGATAAAAAGCAGCTTGTTATATACTGTAAATGTACAGTGCATAATATTATAAGAAAGCACAGTATCTGATCATGACAGCACAAAACCTGACCAGGTAATTGCAGAGTAGTGTCTATGTAAGACTCTGAATTTGCCATTATAGTTTCACTGAATCATACATTTCAATATTTATGTTCCGAAGTTAAATTAAACCAACAGTTCAGTCTTTTGGCTAATGCAATCGCTGAACTACCTTATGGCCACTATCGTAGCACAGCACTTTTGGGCTACTAGTGTCTAACATGGCTGAAATTCTAATACTGATATAGTCAAAACAGATAGAATGATCTTATAAAACGTATACCAAGCCAATTGTATCCTGGTGGCATACTTGTTTACAGTTGTTATTATGGCTATTGGATATTATAACTCTGGATTTATTTGTGCAGATGTTTGAATAATGATTATGTTTTACTGTCTTAATGCTATCATTCCATTTCTCTTGTAAGGTGTATCCAGTCCACGGATCATCCATTACTTGTGGGATATTCTCATTCCCAACAGGAAGTTGCAAGAGGACACCCACAGCAGAGCTGTAATATAGCTCCTCCCCTAACTGTCATAGCCAGTCATTCTCTTGCAACTCTCAACAAGCTAGGATGTTGTAGGAGAGAGTGGTTAAATATAGTTAGTTTATTTTCTTCAATCAAAAGTTTGTTATTTTTAAATAGTACCGGAGTTGTGCTATTTTATCTCAGGCAGTAAATAGAAGAAGAATCTGCCTGAGGTTTCTATGATCTTAGCAGGTTGTAACTAAGATCCATTGCTATTCTCACATATGTCTGAGGGGATTACACAGATGAGGTAACTTCAGCGAGAGAATGGCGTGCAGTTTATTCTGCTATCAGGTATGTGCAGTTATAATTTTTTCTAGAGATGGAAAACACTAGAAAATGCTGCTGATACCGGATTAATGTAAGTTAAGCCTGAATACAGTGATTTAATAACGACTTATATCATGCTTACTCCCAGGGGTAATACCCTTATGATATTGCAATATAAACGTTTGCTGGCATGTTTAATCGTTTTTATATATGCATTGGTGATAAAACTTTATTGGGGCCTAGTTTTTTCCACATGGCTGGCTTAAATTTTGACTAGAAAAAGTTTTACTGAGGCTTTCCACTGTTATAGTATAAAAGTTACAGTTGGTGCAGTTAAAATTACAAACTGTGACATCCAGCTTCCCTCAGGAGTCCCCTGTATGCTATAGGACATCTCTAAAGGGCTCAAAGGCTTTCCAAAGTCGTTTATTGGGGAAGGTAGGGCCACAGCTTGCAGTGGCAGTTGGTTGTGACTGTTAAAAAACGTCTATTTCGTTTTTTTGATCCGTTTTTTGAACTAAGGGGTTAATCATCCATTTGCAAGTGGGTGCAATGCTCTGTTAGCCTATTATACACACTGTAAAAATTCCGTTTGATTTACTGCATTTTTTCACTGTTTTTCAAATTCTGACAAAATTTGTTTCTCTTAAAGGCACAGTACCGTTTTTTATATTTGCTTGTTAACTTGATTTAAAGTGTTTTCCAAGCTTGCTAGTCTCATTGCTAGTCTGTATAAACATGTCTGACATAGAAGAAACTCCTTGTTTATTATGTTTAAAAGCCATGGTGGAACCCCCTCTTAGAATGTGTACCAAATGTACTGATTTCATTTTATGCAATAAAGATCATTTTCTGTCTTTAAAATTTTTTATCACCAGAGGAATCTGACGAGGGGGAAGTTATGCCAACTAACTTTCCCCACGTGTCAGACCCTTTGACTCCCGCTTAAGGGACTCACGCTCAAATGGCGCCAAGTACATCTAGGGCGCCCATAGCGTTTACTTTACAAGACATGGCGGCAGTCATGGATAATACACTGTCAGCGGTATTAGCCAGACTACCTGAACTTAAAGGTAAGCGAGATGCAGAGCATACTGACGCTTTAAGAACCATGTCTGATACTGCCTCACAATATGCAGAAGCTGAGGAAGGAGAGCTTCAGTCAGTGGGTGATGTTAATGACTCAGGAAAGATACCTGATTCTAATATTTCTACATTTAAATTTAAGCTTGAACACCTCCGCGTGTTACTTAGGGAGGTTTTAGCTGCTCTGAATGACTGTGATACCATTGCTGTGCCAGAGAAATTTTGTAGACTGGATAAATGCTTTGCAGTGCCGGTGTGTACTGATGTTTTTCCAATACCTAAAAGGTTTACAGAAATTATTAATAAGGAATGGGATAGACCAGGTGTGCCGTTCTCTTCCCCTCCTATTTTTAGAAAAATGTTTTCCAATAGACGCCACCACACGGGACTTATGGCAGACAGTCCCTAAGGTGGAGGGAGCAGTTTCTACTCTAGCAAAGCGTACTACTATCCCTGTCGAGGACAGTTGTGCTTTTTTAGAGCCAATGGATAAAAAATTAGAAGGTTACCTTAAGAAAATATTTATTCAACAAGGTTTTATCCTACAGCCCATTGCATGCATTGCCCCTGTCACTGCTGCTGCAGCGTACTGGTTTGAGTCTCTGGAAGAGGCTTTACAGGTAGAGACTCCATTGGATGACATACTTGGCAAACTTAGAGCACTTAAGCTAGCCAATTATTTTATTTCTGATGCCATTGTTCATTTGAATTAAATAACGGCTAAGAATTCTGGTTTTGCTATACAGGCGCGCAGAGCGCTATGGCTTAAATCATGTTCAGCTGATGTGACTTTAAAATCTAAGCTACTTAACATTCCCTTCAAGGGGCAGACCCTATTCGGGCCTGGTTTGAAGGAGATTATTGCTGATATCACAGGAGGAACAGGTTGTGCCCTTCCTCAGGACAGGTCCAAATCTAGGGCCAAACAGTCTAATTTTCGTGCCTTTCGAAACTTCAAGGCAGGTGCGGCATCAACTTCCTCTAATAATAAACAAGAGGGAACTTTTGCTCAATCCAAGACGGTCTGGAGACCAAACCAGACCTGGAAAAAAGGTAAGCAGGTCAAAAAGCCTGCTGCTGCCTCTAAGACAGCATGAAGGAACGACCCCCTAACCGGTAACGGATCTAGTAGGGGGCAGACTTTCACTCTTCGCCCAGGCGTGGGCAAGAGATGTTCAGGATCCCTGGGCGTTGGAAATTATATCCCAGGGATATCTTCTGGACTTCAAAGCTTCCCCCCCAAAAGGGAGATTTCACCTTTCACAATTATCTGCAAACCAGATAAAGAGTGAGGCATTCTTACACTGTGTACGAGACCTCCTAGTTATGGGAGTGATCCATCCAGTTCCAAAGGAGGAACAGGAACAGGGTTTTTACTCAAATCTGTTTGTGGTTCCCAAAAAAGAGGGAACCTTCAGACCGATTTTGGATCTAAAGATCTTAAACAAATTCCTCAAAGTTCCGTCGTTCAAGATGGAAACTATTCGTACCATCCTACCACTGATCCAGGAGGGTCAATATATGACTACAGTGGATCTAAAGGATGCTTATCTTCACATTCCGATACACAAAGATCATCATCGGTTTCTCAGGTTTGCCTTTCAAGACAGGCATTACCAGTTGTAGCTCTTCCCTTTTGGATTAGCTACAGCCCCAAGAATCTTTACAAAGGTTCTAGGGTCGCTTTTGGCGGTCCTAAGGCCGTGGGGCATAGCAGTAGCCCCTTATTTAGACGACATCCTGATACAGGCGTCAAACTTCCAAATTGCCAAGTCTCATACGGACTTAGTACTGGCATTTCTGAGGTCGCATGGGTGGAAAGTGAATGAGGAAAAGTGTTCTCTATCCCCACTCACAAGAGTTTCCTTTCTAGGGACTCTGATAGATTCTGTAGAAATGAAAATTTACCTTGACGGAGTCCAGGTTATCAAAGCTTCTAAATTCCCGTCGGGTTCTTCATTCCATTCCGCGCCCTTTGGTGGCTCAGTGTATGGAAGTAATCGGCTTAATGGTAGCGGCAATGGACATAGTGCCGTTTGCACGCTTACATCTCAGACCGCTGCAACTATGCAGGCTCAGTCAGTGGAGCGGGGATTACACAGATTTGGCCCCTCAACTGAATCTGGACCAAGAGACCAGGGATCCTCTTCCCTGGTGGCTATCTCGGGTCCATCTGTCCAAAGGTATGACCTTCGCAGGCCAGATCAGAGTATTGTAACAACAAATGCCAGCCTTCTAGGTTGGGGTGCAGTCTGGAACTCCCTGAAGGCTCAGGGATCGTGGACTCAGGAGGAGTCTCTCCTTCCAATAAATATTCTGGAACTAAGAGCGATATTCAAGGCTCTTCAGGTTTGGCCTCAGTTAGCAACTCTGAGGTACATCAGATTTCAGTCGGTCAACATCACGACTGTAGCTTACATCAACCATCGAGGGGGAACAAGAAGTTCCCTAGAGATGTTAGAAGTTTCAAAAATAATTCACTGGGCAGAGATTCACTCTTGCCACCTATCAGCTATCCATATCCCAGGTGTAGAGCACTGGGAGGCGGATTTTCTAAGTCGTCAGACTTTTCATCCGGGAGAGTGGGAACTCCATCCGGAGGTATTTGCACAACTGATTCTCCGTTGGGGCAAACCAGAACTGGATCTCATGGCGTCTCGCCAGAACGCCAAGCTTCCGTGTTACGGATCCAGGTCCAGGGATCCCAAGGCGACACTGATAGATACTCTAGCAGCGCCCTGGTCTTTCAACCTGGCTTATGTGTTTCCACCGTTTCCTCTGCTTTCTCGACTGATTGCCAAGATCAAGCAGGAGAGAGCATCGGTGATTCTGATAGCACCTGCGTGGCCACGCAGGACCTGGTATGCAGATCTAGTGGACATGTCATCCTTTCCACCATGGTCTCTGCCTCTGAGACAGGACCTTCTACTTCAGGGTCCTTTCAACCATCCAAATCTAATTTCTCTGAGGCTGACTGCCTGGAGATTGAATGCTTGATTTTATCAAAGCGTGGCTTCTCCGAGTCAGTTATTGATACCTTAATACAGGCACGAAAGCCTGTCACCAGGAAAATTTACCATAAGGTATGGCGTAGATATCTTTATTGGTGTGAATCCAAGGGTTACTCATGGAGTAAGGTCAGGATTCCTAGGATTTTATCTTTTCTCCAAGAAGGTTTGGAAAAAGGATTGTCAGCTAGTTTCTTAAAGGGACAGATTTTTGCTCTGTCTATTCTTTTGCACTAGCGTCTGGCAGATGTTCCAGACGTTCAGGCATTTTGTCTATTCCATAGATATCAAACTTTTATCTTGGAAAGTTCTTTTTTTTTATTTTTTTTTGGTAGCTATTTCCTCGGCTCGTAGAGTCTCTGAGCTATCTGCCTTACAATGTGATTCTCCTTATCTGATTTTTCATACGGATAAGGTAGTCCTGCGTACCAAACCTGGGTTCTTACCTAAGGTGGTATCTAACAAGAATATCAATCAAGAGATTGTGGTTCCGTCCTTGTGTTACACAATCTGGACGTGGTCTGTGCTTTAAAGTTTTACTTACAAGCTACTAAAGATTTTCGTCAAACATCTGTTTTGTTTGTTGTCTACTCTGGACAGAGGAGAGGTCAAAAGGCTTTGGCAACCTCTTTTTCTTTTTGGCTAAGAAGCTTAATCCGCTTAGCCTATGAGACTGCTGGACAGCAGCCTCCTGAAAGGATTACAGCTCATTCCACTAGAGCTGTGGCTTCCACTTGGGCCTTTAAAAATGAGGCTTCTGTTGAACAGATTTGCAAGGCGGCGACTTGGTCTTCGCTTCATACTTTTTCAAAATTTTACAAATTTGATACTTTTGCTTCTTCTTGGTAGGCTATATTTGGGAGAAAGGTTTTACAGGCAGTGGTTCCTTCCATTTAAGTTCCTGCCTTGTCCCTCCCTTCATCCGTGTACTTAAGCTTTGGTATTGGTATCCCACAAGTAATGGATGATCCGTGGACTGGATACACCTTACAAGACAAAACACAATTTATGCTTACCTGATAAATTTATTTCTCTTGTGGTGTATCCAGTCCACGGCCCGCCCTGTCATTTTAAGGCAGGTAATTTTTAAATTTAAACTACAGTAACCACTACACCCTATGGTTCCTCCTTTCTCGGCTTGTTTTCGGTCGAATGACTGGCTATGACAGTTAGGGGAGGAGCTATATTACAGCTCTGCTGTGGGTGTCCTCTTGCAACTTCCTGTTGGGAATGAGAATATCCCACAAGTAATGGATGATCCGTGGACTGGATACACCACAAGAGAAATAAATTTATCAGGTAAGCATAAATTGTGTTTTCATGCTAATGCATTCCATTTCGGACATAGCACAGCTCCTTAGTGAATCCATAGCTCAAAACCCAAAAAGTGACATTTTGTTTTTTGGAGATTTTAACATTGATCGGCGGAATCCGAAAAATAACAGTTGTCGCTCGCTGTTTAAATCTTTGCAGCTAACGCAATTAATCTCCTCCCCAACTCGCATAAACATCAAAAGCCATAATCATACCCTGCTCGACTGGATTCTCTTCACTTCTCCCGACCGAATCCAGGAGGCAGGTGTTCTCCCTAACAATTTCAGTGACCACTGCTTAGTGTACTGCGTGCGCAAAATAAAGGCTACTAAATCCTCTCCCAAGGTTAAAATCACCAGGTCCTTCAAAAAATGTAATATTCAATATTTTCTAAATGACATCAAGAACCTTCCCTGAACCTTCCCTGGCACAGATTAAACCTAATCCCAGATCTAGACTCTGCAGTTGAATTCTTTCAGTCTGAACTCCTACAAGTTTGGAATTTACATGCCCCACTGCGTAAGGTGAGAGTAAAAGGAGCACACTTGAATTGGATCACAGCTGACCTCATTCAAATGTACCAATTTCGTGATTCATTGTGGTCAAAGTTCAAGCATACTGGCTCTATGAATGATCACTGTGTATATAGACAATGGCAAAATATATGCACTAAACAAACAAAATTGGCTAAGGCACAATATTTCTGTGAAAATCTAAACAATAATATATCTAACCCTAGAAAGTTTTGGAAACTCATAAATAACTTACACACTCCCCCAATCCACTCCCAACCCTCCACTCTCAAAGGGGACAACCAAACCTTGCAACTTCCCTTAGAAGCAGCAAATGCCTTTAACAATTATTTTGTCGGATGCTCTACCACCCTAATTGACAAACTAATAAATGGCACGCATCCTGAAGCTACAAATGTGGATCAGGCCCCACTAAAACAGCAAAGACCCAATATAGAGAAGTTCAATTTTAGACCAGTACCCATCAATGTCGTTAAGAAACACCTTAATAATCTAACAATGAAAAACCAGTCTGGACCTGATCAAATCCCAGCAATGCTGTTGAAGCTCAGTGCGCCGGCAAATGCTAAGCCTGTCACAACCCTAATTAACGAATCCTTGGTGTCTGGATACATACCTAAACTCTGGAAAACTGCAAGAGTATTGCCTATTCATAAAAGTGGGGAGTTAACCTTGGTTTCTAACTATCGCCCTATATCATTGCTCCCAGTATTGTCAAAAATCTTAGAAAAATGCGTCCATACGCAATTATGCGAGTATTACCAACTTTCTAACTATCTGACCCCTGATCAATCAGCTTTTCGACCAGATCACTCCACTACAACTGCCCTCCTAAACGTTTGCAACGACATCCAAACTGGCATGGAACAAGGAGACCTAACTGGAGCTATTTTCATTGATTTTGCTAAGGCTTTTGACACAGTGGACCACGACATACTACTGCTCAAACTAAAAAAACTCTGGTATTGCTGATCGTTCGTTAACCTGGTTTAGATCATATGTATCGGATCGATCACAATATGTCTCTGTTTCTAACAGTGACTCCCTCCCTCTCCCAATCATGTGTGGTGTTCCCAAGGTTCTATTCTCGGCCCACTACTATTCACATTATTTATAAATGATTTGCCTTATGTCTGCAAATCCTCAACTGTACACATGTACGCAGATGACACAGTAATCTATGCAAACAAATCTGATCTGCCGCAGCTTGAAGCAGTGCTCCAATACCAGTTCACAGAGGTAGAAAAGTGGATCTCAAAAAACAAACTCTTCCTAAACACTGACAAAACTGTCACAATGATCTTTGGAACTGGGCCTAAATGACACAAATTACAAAATTCCCATCTACGCATCAAAACAAAATCCAATTGCACGCTGACGGCAGTCCACTCTTTCAAATACTTTGGTATGTTCTTAGACCCTAATCTATCTTTTGGCCTCCACATAGAAAAACTTGCATCTAAACTTTATCCAAAATTAGGTGCCCTGTACAGAAACAAATCTTGCCTCAGCCCTACAGTAAAGGAAAAGATTGTACAGCAAATGCTGATGCCTATCATGGATTATGGGGACGTAGATACGCACCTGCACCGCAAACTCACCTTAATAAACTTAATACATTGTATAATTCGTTCTGCCGCTTTGTGCTACAATGTAACTACAGGACCCACCATTGTGACATGCTAAAAGAACTAAACTGGCTGACGCTGGAATCCAGACACACCCTCCATCTTTCCTGCCTTGTGTTTAAGAGCCTTTCTGGAAAGCTCCCAGCCTCCCACCCTACCTGAGCAGAATGCTCCCCCCAGCAGTTCCCACCTCCTATAACCTCTGATTCAGTACCAGCACATTATTTAGTTTGCCTCCATACAAAAAGAAAGCAGCTCGATCCTCCTTTTCCTACCGAGCGCCACAGTTATGGAATGACCTCCCGCACACTTTCTAACCTTCCCCAAGCCTAATGTCCTTTAAGAAAACCCTCTCTACATATCTCAAAACAGAATGCACCTGTCATGGTTGATTATATATTTCTTACCTGTTATATGTAAAATTTTTGCATCTATTGTGTATTATTATTGTTTTTTAATTTTATTGTACCCTATTGTATCAATGCAATGTTTTGTGGACCCAGGACCTACTTGAAAATGAAAGAAATCTCAATGTATCCTTCCTGGTAAAATATTTTATAAATAAATAAATAAAATATCACTAAATGGTTGACATTAAAAAACACAACTGTAAAAATTTAAAATTCTCTTATAGATTGGGTGTCACTATTATAGCTGTTATGCTATTGTATGTTCTCAGGTTAAGCACTTCTCTCTTTTTGTATAAGTAAATCTGCTACATATGTGTCCCTAAGTTGCTTTATCAGATAACAACTGCAAAAACAGTGTATTTTAAACAAACTTTATGACCATGATTGCCTTGTTAACTGTAGAATAAAGCCCAGATTAGCTCTTCCAAATAAGGGAAATGGTGTGTGGGGTTTGGCTATTGGAAAATAATTGCAATAAAAAGTATGTTAATTTGTTTTAAAAATGTTAAAGACTGGCTGATATGTTATTTTATAGCAACACAAAAGACTGTGTTTTACTGCTTGTCACAGTTTATCATCAAATCTCTGTAACGTTACATTTTTGTAACGCCAGACAAATTAAAACTTTTTGTGATATTCTATACGTGTAAGTTTCGTATCATACATGTTGTCAACATTAAGTGGATTAACAGCAAAACACTCTCTTTTTGTGTCCGATTGTCATTTTAGCTCATTTGTGCATTTAGTTACCTAAGCCAAGCGTTTTCTAAAGGACTGTGAGCATAAGATTGCACCATTACGTCTCATTTCTTATATAACAGCATGTGACTAAGAAAAATATAAACGGCGTTACGGACCTGACTGAGAACTTCAACACAGAAAACAACTCAAAAGGGAACTGACAAAAGAACGGTCTAGGATTGGTTGATATGATTTTGAACATATGTGTTTTTATTGGCTGCTGACAAATCAATTGTTTAAATATAAATTCTACGTTCTAATTTAGATTAATTATATACAATTTAATAGAAATGTATTAATAGCCAATTTATTTTATTTTTAGCACCTTAATATTGTTAGATTAATCAATAGGTTTTAGATAAGCTTTTTTACTACTTTGTACCGATATCAGGTATAAATCTGACCTCATCCAATGAGGTATCAGATAGCGCTTATGTTTGTATATTTAAAGCCACCTGCGATGCAGTATTTTATATGACTTTTTCTAAGCCATACTAAATTTTAACTGCTCTTGAGAAAGACGATATAACCGTTGAAACGCGTTGAGCTTAATAAAGCTACTTTTTAACCTAAAAGAGCTTGTATCTATTTTCATAACCGTTTGTGGAGCCGTTTGCGGAGACGTTTTACCTAATACTACTCTGTGAGTATTCTACACTTGTTTACAAGGTGTTCAGAAACACTACGCCAATGTGATATTTTTCAATAGACACAGAAACAGTTCTTGGAGTAATCGTGGAGGACACAAAGTGAAACTTTTTTGGAACCCCCTACGAATCAGCGCCTCCTGCTACAACCTACATCAATATAACAGCCTTTGGTAGAGACTGTTGGAAGGCAGCGGTTCTAACCGGAGGGGAGAGCTTATCCGTATTGTATATTTCTTCTGTTTGTCCACTACAAATATTGCCAAAGATAAACGTCAGTTCAGAAAAGGACCCAGAGGCTGAGAAGTGGCTAAAAGTAACACTGCCCCGGCTCCCTGGATAAAACCTGGGTTTTGACTCACTCAGGTTTCACTGAATGAAAACAATACTGTAGAAATCCAGGGATACTTACAGGACACAGAAAGAGTTGTCAGACAGGCAGTTAGTCAAAAACCAGCTGGGCAGTAAGGCACCAAAACAGGAGGCAGGAGAGGATTCTGGGACAGGCCAAGGTCAGGATCCAGGGAGACAAAATCAGCAGGCTAGAGAATAGTCAGAAGGCAGTCCAAAAGTTCAAAGGGCTGGCAGCAAACAGCAGTGATCCAAATTCAGGCAAAGGTCAGCAACAGTATAAGAGAAAAGTAATAGCACACCCAGGAACAGTTCTAGTCCTATACACAGGCACTGGCAGGAAGTAGCCTTTTAAGGCTGCAGATTAGGTAACTGCCTGCAGCAGGCAGGTGAAGCTAGAGAGCCAGCAAGTGCAGGTAGTAGGATTCAATCAGCCTCACAAAGAATCAAAGTCCTCTAGTGGCTCAAGGGAATAAGCAAATGTCCAAAGACTGGAGGTTCCTGGATCGATTCCGGACATGTTCTGACAGGACCTAAATTTTATTATAACTACATAAGGCGATGCAGTCTCGACAGCTGATAGCTGGCAAGATAAACATGGCCGCTACCCTCGTCGCACTTCGCTGATTCAAACATATCGATCTAGTGTCAATGTGCCTGAATCAAAGTATAGGCTTCTACCACTAGCGTGCCCCACTAACTCCCCCTGAATGCCTGTATAAATACATATGTACACACATATACATATATGAGCCCTTCTGATATTTTAATGCAATATTTTTATTAATAATTTTTCTCAGACAGTGGGCCAGAATACAAGTGGCGTGCTAAAAGTTGCACACAAGTGATAAGGGAATTATTGTGGATGTTTACGCATATTAAAAGTTGAAAGTAAACGCGTTCACTCAAGTGCAGTTTCATTAAACAGGTTAGCGCAACCTCAGAGATCTGGTTATCTGTTGAGAAATGCAATGCGCAAAATGCATAATTTACATTCCTATGCTCTTCACATAGAAATAATGTACTTTTTATTATTATATATATATTTCTATATCTGATACTGTTCATGTAAAATAGCTATCTTTACCTTTTATATCTATAGGAATAGATATGCAGGTATAGGTATACACATACAAATATATATATATATATATATATATATATAGAGAGAGAGAGAGAGAGAGAGAGAGAGAGAGAGAGAGAGAGAGAGAGTGAGAGAGAGAGAGAGAGAGAGAGAGAGAGAGAGAGATATGTGTTTAAGAATTAAAAGGACATTATCCTATGAAGTACATTGGATTGTGAAATATGTACAGCAAATATACATAAAGACACATATAAACACATAAATACATATATATATATATATATATATATATATATATATATATATATATATATATATATATAAGAAGTAAGTGAGTTGAATCCAGCACCATAGGTTTTAGTAAAATTTCTTTCCCACCTGTGTGCACGTTACCAATGAGTATCAGCCAAACTCCAGTGTATACAGTCCATGTAAAAAACAAGGTAACAGCACCACAGCACACAATCTTCTTTTAAAGGTGAAAAATCTTTATTTGAGGTTTAGCAACCAGTAAAAAGCGACGTTTCGGACCTACATAGTCCTTAATCATGCATAAGTTAAAATCAAACAAACAGACTTTAAAAAGGGTATCTGAACCAATCATGTTTCAATTCTCAGTGTTAATTGGTTTAACCCATACCTATCCAGGTTTGTAAATTTCAACAACACAGTGGCCTCTAGTGGTACCAGAATATATTCCATCATTTAAAACCATTATAAAAACAAATACAAATCATAATCTCTATTCAGACCATATGGATGTAATGTGTTCAGACGTTTAATCCACCATACTTCTTTCTGTTTTAATTTTAGTTCCCTATTACCCCCTCTTCTATGATGGGGGATATGGTCAATCACTTGAAAGCGAAGCTGGCTTACTGTATGACCCATATTTGTAAAGTGTGCTGATACTGGAAGTGACATATCTTTTGATTTAATGGATGCTTTATGTTGACTAAACCTATCCCTGACGGCTTGGGTGGTCTCGCCAATGTAACAAAGACCACATGGGCATTTAAGTAGGTAGATTGCATAGTTGGTTTGGCATGTATATAACCCATTGATTGTTAATCTTTTGGATAGAGTAAGTAAGGGTAAATCTTAGGCCTGTCATGGAGGCATTGATATCCTCAACAAACTGTATCAGGGACTCCAATGAGCCCCCCCATATGCCAAAAATATCATCTATATACCTTAGCCACAGCTTACAATGTCTGATGAATGGCTGATTAGTATAGACAAATTTGTTCTCAAAGCCACTCATGAACAAATTGGCATATGAGGGGGCTACATTGGAGCCCATGGCTGTTCCCCTCTTTTGCATGTAGTAGGTGTCTTGAAAGAGAAAATAATTGCAATATAGGACAAGTCTCAACATGTCAACATATTTTTGGCATATGGGGGGGCTCATTGGAGTCCCTGATACAGTTTGTTGAGGATATCAATGCCTCCATGACAGGCCTAAGATTTACCCTTACTTACTCTATCCAAAAGATTAACTTTTTGGATACAACTGTATATAGACATGGAAATACATTAAGTACAGATCTATATGTAAAACCCACAGATAGAAATACACTGCTGCGATATGAAAGTTTCCATCCTGATACTGTTTTTAAATCCATACCCAGGAGCCAACTTTTGCGTACTAAAAGAATAGTTAGAGATCAAAAAGTATTGCCAGAAAGACTAGTGTCTATGGGCAATAAATTTATCCAAAGAGGATATCCAAAAGAAAATATCGCTAAAAACATTCAGGATTTGGATAGAGTACATGATAAAAAACCAACAGAGAAAGGAGCAGATAGACTAGTGCTTTCAATGGAATACAGTGATAAGAGCAATGACATCTTTAGAATAGTAAGAAAACACTGGCATCTTTTGTCAAAATATAATCCAGAGATAGAATCATTTAAACTCCCCCCTATGCCATCATATAGAAGGGTAAAACATCTTAGGGATCACATAGTAAAAGCTGATATAGGTACAACTAAAATGTCTGATGTAAATTATCTAACTACCCCTAATAAAGGCTGTTACCCCTGCTTACACTGTGCTCAATGTAATTCAGTTATTAAAGGGAATTTTTTAGCACAAAATGACAAAAGAAAGCAATATACAATCAATGGGTTATATACATGCCAAACCAACTATGCAATCTACCTACTTAAATGCCCATGTGGTCTTTGTTACATTGGCGAGACCACCCAAGCCGTCAGGGATAGGTTTAGTCAACATAAAGCATCCATTAAATCAAAAGATATGTCACTTCCAGTATCAGCACACTTTACAAATATGGGTCATACAGTAAGCCAGCTTCGCTTTCAAGTGATTGACCATATCCCCCATCATAGAAGAGGGGGTAATAGGGAACTAAAATTAAAACAGAAAGAAGTATGGTGGATTAAACGTCTGAACACATTACATCCATATGGTCTGAATAGAGATTATGATTTGTATTTGTTTTTATAATGGTTTTAAATGATGGAATATATTCTGGTACCACTAGAGGCCACTGTGTTGTTGAAATTTACAAACCTGGATAGGTATGGGTTAAACCAATTAACACTGAGAATTGAAACATGATTGGTTCAGATACCCTTTTTAAAGTCTGTTTGTTTGATTTTAACTTATGCATGATTAAGGACTATGTAGGTCCGAAACGTCGCTTTTTACTGGTTGCTAAACCTCAAATAAAGATTTTTCACCTTTAAAAGAAGATTGTGTGCTGTGGTGCTGTTACCTTGTTTTTTACATGGACTATATATATATATATATATATATATATATATATATATATATACATAAATATAAGTTCATTGGAGTCCTTTGTAGTTAAGTAGCTGAAAATATGTAAAATCATTTTTATGCAATATTGTGAGTTTAACTATGTATTTACTGTAAATATTTTACATTACAAAGTTCTTCGCATAAAGCAATACTTTCTAAATATTTTTTAATATATATTCCTATATATACTATATACATATATATATATATATATATATATATATATACACAGTATATATATATATATATATATATATATATATATATATATATATATATATATATATATATATATATATATATATATATATATATATATACATATATATGTATTGTACCAAAATACCATCAGATATATGTAGAAATATGTATTTAAGAATAACTAGAACATATTCTACTTTGTTAAAAAACCTAAACAAAAGTGAAATATTAATTTTTGATGTCAGGTTAGCGCACTTGAGAAAACAGGATCACTCCATTGAAGTCTATGGGGGAATACGTTAATGTGATCGCGATATTGTAACTTCGACTTTTGCCAACATCAGGTAAGTGGCCAAGTGAAAACTTTTTACTTTCAACTTGTAATACAAGCGGTATCCGACGAGTGCAAAAAGTAAAAAGTCGAGCGCAGTTAGTGAGTGAGCGATAGAGTTCCACTCATAATCTGTCCAATGTTATTGTGATAGTAACTGTACTTTTAAATGTACTTGTTTTTGTCCCACTTTATATGTGTCGCGTAACAGTTAACCAGACCTCTGAAGTCACGCTAACCAGACGCATGTTAAAATAGATTGTGCTTAAGCAAATGCATTTACTTTTAACTCGAAATGCACACGCTACTTCCATCGCGGGAAAAGAGTAAAAAAATACCCCTTATCGATTGTGCGCGCCACTTGTAATCTAGCTCTGTATCTGTTCCAAATTGGCAACAACAAGTTAAATAAATCAAATAACATTCAAGTGGCTGTTTAAGTGATGTGCTACAGGACTGCAGAATAGTGATGTCGCGAATAGTTCGCCGGCGAATAGTTCCCGGCAAACATAGCATGTTCGCGTTCGCCGCGGCGGGTGAACATATGCGATGTTCGATCCGCCCCCTATTCTTCATCATTGAGTAAACTTTGACCCTTTACCTCACAGTCAGCAGACACATTACAGCCAATCAGCGGCAGACACTCCCTCCCAGACCCTCCCACCTCCTGCACAGCATCCATTTTAGATTCATTTGGAAGCTGCATTCTTAGTGAGAGGAGGGACAGTGTAGCTGCTGCTGATTAAATAGGGAAATTGATAGCTAGGCTAGTGTATTCAGTGTCCACTACAGTCCTGAAGGACTCATCTGATCTCTGCTGTAAGGACCCCAAAAAGCCCTTTTTAGGGCTAGAACATGTCTGCTTTTTTTTTTTTTTTTCCTGTGTAATCTAATTGCAGTTGCCTGCCTGCCAGCGTGTGTGTCAGGCTCACAGCGTATACTGTGCCCACTTGCCCTGTGCCACCACTCATATCTGGTGTAACAGTAGTGTACATTTAAAAAAAAACAACACTTTTTTGACTGTGAAATAATAGCAGACAGCTGCCAGTACCCAAGAGAGCCGCCAATAAGGCAGATGGGGAGGGTTAGAGAGCTGTTTTGGGGGGGATCAGGGAGGTTGGGGGCTAAGGGAAGGATGCTACACCACAGCATATGTAAATATGCTATAAAAAATTTAAAAAAAATTAAAAACCTTTTATTTTAGTACTGGCAGACTTTCTGCCAGTACTTAAAGGGTCACTAAAACCAAAATCTTTCTTTCATGATTCAGATAGAGAATAGAAATTTAAACAACATTACAATTTACTTCCAGAATTTATTTTGCTTCATTTTTTAAATATCCTTATTTGAAGAAAAAGCAATGCACATGGTGAGCCAATCACATGATGTTTCTATGTGCAGCAACCAATCAGCAGCTAGTGAGCATATCTAGATATGCTTTTCATCAAAGAATATCAAGAGAATAAAACAAATTAGATAATATAAGTAAATTAGAAAGATGTTTAAAATTGCATTCTCTTTCTAAATCATAAAAGAAAAAATGTGGGTGGCATGTCCCTTTAAGATGGCGGGGACAATTGTGGGGTGGGGGAGGGAAGGGAGCTGTTTGGGAGGGATCAGGGGGTCTGATGTGTCAGGTGGGAGGCTGATCTCTACACTAAAGCTAAAATTAACCCTGCAAGCTCCCTACAAACTACCTAATTAACCCCTTCACTGCTAGCCATAATACATGTGTGATGCGCAGCAGCATTTAGCGGCCTTCTAATTACCAGAAAGCAACGCCAAAGTCATATATGTCTGCTATTTCTGAACAGGGGATCCCAGAGAAGCATTTACAACCATTTATGCCATAATTGCATAAGTTGTTTGTAAATAATATCTGTGAGAAACCTAAAGTTTGTGAAAAAGTGAACAATTTTTTTTTATTTGATCGCATTTGGCGGTGAAATGGTGGCATGAAATATACCAAAATGGGCCTAGATCAATACTTTGGGATGTCTTCTAAAAAAAATATGTACATGTCAAGGGATATTCAGGTATTCCTGACAGATATCAGGGTTCCAATGTAACTAGCGCTCATTTTGAAAAAAAGTGGTTTTGAAATAGTAAAGTGCTTCTTGTATTTATTTCCCTATAACTTGCAAAAAAAGCAAAGAACGTGTTAACATTGTTAAACTCAGGACAAAATTTAGAAACTATTTAGCATGGTTGTTTTTTGGTGGTTGTAGATGTGTAACAGATTTTTCAGAGCCTGCCAGGGCACAGTGTCACACCAGTGCAACTCATATCTGGTGTAACAGTAGTGTACATTAAAAAAAAAATACAATTTTGACTGTAATAGATTGAATAGCAGTTAGTTGTCTGCAAGCGTGTGTGTCAGGCCTACAGCGTCTACTCTGCCAACTCGAAAAGTTCTAAGGACATAGTTGACTGGCTAACACAGGACACCCAATCTTCTACAGCTTCCGCTTGGAACCTTGACGCACCATCCTCCTCCAGCTTAGCTTCGGGCACCTCTCAAGTTACCACTCGCCCACCTGCCGCCACCACCAACACTAGCACCACAGCCGCTTCACTCGATCTTTCAGAGGAGTTATTTACACATCAGTTGGAAGAAATGAGTGATGCGCAACCATTATTGCCAGAGGATGTAGATAACAGGGATATGTCTCAGTCAGGCAGCATTACACACATGGACGTACGGTGTGATGATGATGATGTTGTACCCGCTGCAGGAGTTTGGTCTGTCACTGTGAAGCGGGCGTAACCCTTACACTACATGATCGATACAACATCATACCTCATGTTTTAAAGCACGTTATTCCAAACAATTTAGGAATGTTAGGTGATTTATGCCCTTTATGGATTAAAACCAGACTCTGCATCAACTATGTAATTTTCCATGGGAGTTTTGCCATGGATCCCCCTCCGGCACGCCACAGTCCAGGTGTTAGTCCCCTTGAAACAACTTTCCCATCACTATTGTGGCCAGAAAGAGTCGCTGTGGGTTTTTTGAAGTCAATGGCGGTTCGCCCGGTTCGCAAACTTTTGTGGAAGTTCGCGTTCGCCATTCGCGAACCCAAATTTTTATGTTCGCGACATCACTACTGCAGAACAATACAATTTTTTAAAACAAAAATTACCTTTATGATGCTTTTAAAACATTAATTTCAGATGCAGAAATTTCACAGAGAATAGAAAGAATAATTTCTAATGCATAAATAAAAAAATGACATTAATGTCCCCTTAATATCAGTTTCATCTACAGTAAAGGAACCTTAAAGGGACAGTCAACACCAGAATTTTTGTTGTTTTAAAAGATAGATATAATCCCTTAATTACCGGTTCCCCAGTTTTGCATAACCAACACAGTTCTAATTATACATGTTTTACCTCTGTAATTACCTTGTATCTAAGCCTCAGCAGACTTCCCCCTTATTTCTGTTCTTTTGACAGACTTGCATTTTAGCCAATCACAGCTGTCTCCATGGTAAATTCACATGCATGAGCTCAATGTTATCTATATGAAACAGGTGAACTAATACCCTCTAGTGGTGAAAAACTATCAAAATGCATTTAGATTAGAGGCTGCCTTCAAGGTTTAAGAAATTAGCATATGAACCTCCTATGTTTAGCTTAAGAATACCAAGAGAACAAAGCAAAATTGGTGATAAAAGTAAATTGGAAAGTTGTTTAAAATTGCATGCCCTATTTGAAACATGAAAGTTTTTTTTGGATTTGACTGTCCCTTTAAACTTTTCATGGTTCAAAAATATAATTACATTTTAAACAACTTTCCAATCTACTTCTAATAACTAGTTTGCTTTGTCCTCTTGATAATATTATTTGTTTAAAAGCATACCTAGGTACAACTGGGTGCTAGCTGTTGATTGGTGGCTGCATATATAAGCCTCTTGTCATTGTCTCACCCAATGTGCTCAGCTATCTCCAAGTAGTGCATTGCTGCTCCTTCAAAAAAAAAGCAATAAATTAGAGAGATACAAAACTATCTGGATCATGGTTAATCTACAACACTATTTTCTTCAATCTAAAAACACTACTTTAATTGGAACAAAAATAAAGTATACAATACTGTTATAGATAGGGAGACATACTATTATTAACAACCACATGATAATTACACAATATACTGTATATGTTTTGTTCATTATCAGGCAACAGGATATCCTTTAATAACCCATAAAATTGTGCCTGATCTAAGTGTTGATTGCTATTGTTTAAAGCTTTTTGACGGCCATTACAATTGCAGAACTTTACACTTAGCATAGGAAAAAGTAACCATAGTAATGAAAGTTATCTGCATCCTCCATATACTTCCTTCTTCCTCCCATTGCTAGTTGCTCTCCTTCCCACTAACTGATCTGAAACATGTAGAAGAATGCTGGGAGGCTTTAAATCACTAGTTTTGGAGAAACCAAGAAAACTTATTTTTAAGAGGCAGTGCTGGATAGATTTCCCTCTTTTCATTTAGATGGAGACTTGTATATATTTGTTCTCCAAGATTAATGGGCAGTTCGTTTTAATGCTTCTTTTTAGTTTAGCCAAAAAGGAACACCTTGGAGCTTCATCTGTCAACTTGGAATCTAAATTACAGAGCAGTTATAATTTTGGCAAAAGTTTTCTTGGATTGGACAAATGCAACGCCTGCATTGGAACCTCTGCCTGCAAGAAATTCTTTAAAGAGGAACTAAGGTAAGAGATTTATCAACGTTCACTTACATTCTGATTGCTAAGAAGTATATACAGTATATATATATATATATATATATATATATATATATATATATACGTTGATTGGAGTAGCCGTGTTAGTCCAGAGATTTAGATATCAAAATAACAAGAGTCTGCCTGTTACCTAAGCCCCCCTCATGATTTTTACGACACCTTCTCCTCTCCCTGCACTTTCTGTCTTCTTAGCTATTCTGTATTTTAAGATATAATCTGTAAATTCCATTGAATTGGTGAGTATTGCTCCAGACTTTATAAAGGAAGGAACTCAACTTGTCAACTTATAAATGTATAGTTAGTCCAATAAAAAAGTATCATTGCTCAAAGCAATACTCTTGTTATTTTGATATATATATATATATATATAGAGAGAGAGAGAGAGAGAGATAGATAGATAGATAGATAGATAGATAGATAGATAGATAGATGATAGATAGATAGATAGATAGATAGATAGATAGATAGATAGATAGATAGAAATATATGTGTGTGTGTGAATGTGGAGTGTTTGATATTATTCTATGTCTAGATAGATAAACAGATAGATATTTTAATTGTATTTAAAGGGACATTCCAATCAAAATTAGAATCTACGTGGATGCAATTCAGTTTTGACTAGAAGCATTTTTGTAATATACACATATAAGCAAAAATGATTCTAATAAAAGCTATAACTGTTTCAAGTGTGTATTTAAGTATGTACCGTGCACCAGCATTTTAACAACCACACACTCTCAGAGAGCCTAAGGTGCTTATACCATCTGGTAATGACTCAATTTGTTTATTGCTGACATGATACAAACCCCACTGAAGCTCTGACCAGCTGCAGTATTTAAAATGCTGGTGCCCTGAAATATCTAGGTATGCTTCACATGCACGTACAGAGAAAAAAGTTAACACTAACACAGTGATATATTTAATAAAAGCATGTTTGCCAATACATGTATTTTGCAAATATGTTTCTATTCAAAGATGTTATTCATCTATGTGCATTTAGATTTTAACCAGAATGTCCCTTTAAGTATATATGTATGTATTTATAATTTAAGTTATAACACCATACTGAATTATTTTCCTGGTAAAAGCACTACTATATGATAATTTATATGTATTATAATGTAGGTAATAGCTGCACAATATCATATTCAAAATGTTTTCTTTAGTATATGTGTTAATCGGTAGTTACACTGACAATCTTTTTTTTGTTTGTATTAACGTAGAGGTGTTGCATCTTTTTTAAATGAGAAACAAAATGATATACTGTAATGTCAAATGAGCAATTCTTTAGCAAAGTGCAACAAGCTTATGTGTACATAGAGACCAAGAAATATGTATTTGTATGCACCGACATTGAGCAGGAATAAGTCAGTTGGCGACTAGAGGAATTCTACGGTCTCATTCAAGCTTCACATTTTAACAACAGGGTAGTTACATAGCAAACTGCTCAGTGCTGGCTGGTATTGACAAAATGTATGCAGCTTGCTGGTATTGACAAAATGTATGCAGCTTGCCGGTACTGACAGAATGTGTGCAGCTTGCTGGTACTGACAGAATGTGTGCAGCTTGCTGGTACTAACAGAATGTATGCAGCTTGCTGGTACTGACAAAATGTATGCAGCTTGCTGGTACTGACAGAATGTATGCAGCTTGCTGGTACTGACAGAATGTATGTAGCTTGCTGGTACTGACAAAATGTAAGCAGCTTGCTGGTACTGACAGAATGTATGCAGCTTGCTGGTACTGACAGAATGTATGCAGCTTGCTGGTACTGACAAAATGTATGCAGCTTGTTGGTACTGACAGAATGTATGCAGCTTGCTGGTACTGACAAAATGTATGCAGCTTGCTGGTACTGACAGAATGTATGCAGCTTGCTGGTACTGACAGAATGTATGCAGCTTTCTGGTACTGACAAAATGTATGCAGCTTGCTGGTACTGACAGAATGTATGCAGCTTGCTGGTACTGACAGAATGTATGCAGCTTGCTAGTACTGACAAAATGTATGCAGCTTGCTGGTACTGACAGAATGAATGCAGCTTGCTGGTACTGACAGAATATATGCAGCTTGCTGGTACTGACAGAATGAATGCAGCTTGCTGGTACTGACAGAATGTATGCAGCTTGCTGGTACTGACAGAATGTATACAGCTTGCTGGTACTGACAAAATGTGTGCAGCTTGCTGGTACTGACAGAATGTATGCAGTTTGCTGGTACTGATAAAATATATGCAGCTTGCTGGTACTGACAGAATGTATGCAGCTTGCTGGTACTGAAAAAAGGTGTGTAGCTTGCTGGTACTGACAAAATGTATGCAGCTTGCTGGTACTGACAGAATGTATGCAGCTTGCTGGTACTGAAAAAATGTGTGCAGCTTGCTGGTACTGACAGAATGTATTCAGCTTGCTGGTACTGACAAAATATATGCAGCTTGCTGGTACTGAGAGAATGTATGCAGCTTGCTGGTACTGACAGAATGTATGCAGCTTGCTGGTACTGACAAAATGTATGCAGCTTGCTGGTACTGACAGAATGTATGCAGCTTGCTGGTACTGACAGAATGTATGCAGCTTGCTGGTACTGACAAACTGTATGCAGCTTGCTGGTACTGACAGAATGTATGCAGCTTGCTGGTACTGACAGAATGTATGCAGCTTGCTGGTACTGACAAAATGTATGCAGCTTGCTGGTACTGACAGAATGAATGCAGCTTGCTGGTACTGACAGAATATATGCAGCTTGTTGGTACTGACAGAATGAATGCAGCTTGCTGGTACTGACAGAATGTATGCAGCTTGCTGGTACTGACAGAATGTATACAGCTTGCTGGTACTGACAAAATGTGTGCAGCTTGCTGGTACTGACAGAATGTATGCAGTTTGCTGGTACTGATAAAATATATGCAGCTTGCTGGTACTGACAGAATGTATGCAGCTTGCTGGTACTGACAAAATGTGTGTAGCTTGCTGGTACTGACAAAATGTATGCTGCTTGCTGGTACTGACAGAATGTATTCAGCTTGCTGGTACTGACAAAATATATGCAGCTTGCTGGTACTGACAGAATGTATGCAGCTTGCTGGTACTGACAGAATGTATGCAGCTTGCTGGTACTGACAGAATGTATGCAGCTTGCTGGTACTGACAGAATGTATGCAGCTTGCTGGTACTGACAAAATGTATGCAGCTTGCTGGTACTGACAGAATGAATGCAGCTTGCTGGTACTGACAGAATATATGCAGCTTGCTGGTACTGACAGAATGAATGCAGCTTGCTGGTACTGACAGAATGTATGCAGCTTGCTGGTACTGACAGAATGTATACAGCTTGCTGGTACTGACAAAATGTGTGCAGCTTGCTGGTACTGACAGAATGTATGCAGTTTGCTGGTACTGATAAAATATATGCAGCTTGCTGGTACTGACAGAATGTATGCAGCTTGCTGGTACTGAAAAAATGTGTGTAGCTTGCTGGTACTGACAAAATGTATGCAGCTTGCTGGTACTGACAGAATGTATGCAGCTTGCTGGTACTGAAAAAATGTGTGCAGCTTGCTGGTACTGACAGAATGTATTCAGCTTGCTGGTACTGACAAAATATATGCAGCTTGCTGGTACTGACAGAATGTATGCAGCTTGCTGGTACTGACAAAATGTGTGCAGCTTGCTGGTACTGACAGAATGTATGCAGTTTGCTGGTACTGATAAAATATATGCAGCTTGCTGGTACTGACAGAATGTATGCAGCTTGCTGGTACTGAAAAAATGTGTGTAGCTTGCTGGTACTGACAAAATGTATGCAGCTTGCTGGTACTGACAGAATGTATGCAGCTTGCTGGTACTGAAAAAATGTGTGCAGCTTGCTGGTACTGACAGAATGTATTCAGCTTGCTGGTACTGACAAAATATATGCAGCTTGCTGGTACTGAGAGAATGTATGCAGCTTGCTGGTACTGACAGAATGTATGCAGCTTGCTGGTACTGACAAAATGTATGCAGCTTGCTGGTACTGACAGAATGTATGCAGCTTGCTGGTACTGACAGAATGTATGCAGCTTGCTGGTACTGACAAACTGTATGCAGCTTGCTGGTACTGACAGAATGTATGCAGCTTGCTGGTACTGACAGAATGTATGCAGCTTGCTGGTACTGACAAAATGTATGCAGCTTGCTGGTACTGACAGAATGAATGCAGCTTGCTGGTACTGACAGAATATATGCAGCTTGTTGGTACTGACAGAATGAATGCAGCTTGCTGGTACTGACAGAATGTATGCAGCTTGCTGGTACTGACAGAATGTATACAGCTTGCTGGTACTGACAAAATGTGTGCAGCTTGCTGGTACTGACAGAATGTATGCAGTTTGCTGGTACTGATAAAATATATGCAGCTTGCTGGTACTGACAGAATGTATGCAGCTTGCTGGTACTGACAAAATGTGTGTAGCTTGCTGGTACTGACAAAATGTATGCTGCTTGCTGGTACTGACAGAATGTATTCAGCTTGCTGGTACTGACAAAATATATGCAGCTTGCTGGTACTGACAGAATGTATGCAGCTTGCTGGTACTGACAGAATGTATGCAGCTTGCTGGTACTGACAAAATGTATGCAGCTTGCTGGTACTGACAGAATGTATACAGCTTGCTGGCTGGTACTGACAGAATGTATGCAGCTTGCTGGTACTGACAAACTGTATGCAGCTTGTTGGTACTCTCTATGCAGCTTGCTGGTACTGACAAAATGTATGCAGCTTGCTGACACTGACACTGTGGGGCATATGTATCAAGCTCCGTATGGAGCTTGATGCCCCGTGTTTCTGGCGAGTCATCAGACTCGCCAGAAACAGCAGTTATGAAGCAGCGGTCACAAAGACCGCTGCTCCATAACCTGTCCGCCTGCTCTGAGCAGGCGGACAGACATCGCAACAATACAACCCGATTGAGTACAATCGGGTTGATTGACACCTCCCTGCTGGCGGCAACTTGCTGGTACTGACAAAATGTATGCAACTTGCTGGTACTGACAAAATGTATGCAGCTTGCTGGCACTGACAGAATGTATGCAGCTTGCTGGCACTGACAGAATGTGTGCAGCTTGCTGGTACTGACAAAATGTGTGCAGCTTGCTGGTATTGACAGTTGTGGCTGGTGGGTATGACAGCAGTTCATATGTATGAGGGTTGTTACAGCCAATTAAGCAATGTATTAAAGAGACAGTCTAGTCAAAATTAAAGTTTCATGATTCAGATAGGACATGCAATTTTAAACAACTTTCTAATTTAATTTTATCATCAAATTTGCTTTGTTCCCTTGGTTTTCTTTGTTGAAAGCTAAACCTACGTAGGTTTGTATGCTAATTTCTAAGCCCTTGATGGCCACCTTTTAGCTCAGTGCATTTTGACAGTTTTTCACAGTTAGACAGTACTAGTTCATGTGTGCCATATAGATATCATTGTACTTACTCCCGTGGAGTTAAATCTGAGCCAGCATGGATTGGTTAAAAATGCAAGTCTATCAAAAGAACTGAAATAAGGGGGCAGTCTACAGAGGCTTAGATACAAGGTAATCACAGAGGTAAAAAGTATTTTAATATAATAGTGTTAGTTATGCAAAACTGGGGAATGGGTAATAAAGGGATTATCTATCTTTTTTAACAATAACAATTCTGGAATAGACTGTCCCTTTAATTTACCTCCACACAGTCACAGATGCTTGCATCTACTACTACACTGACTTTTTTGTGACTTCAGATACCAGTTGCACACGTGTAGCCACATTTATTACCTATCAAAGGGGCATTTTTTTAATAGGAAGAAAACAAACCATAATTAAGGAGTAAAAACAGAAATGTAAGTGGTGTGAACAAATCATACTTCAAATGCTCATTGATCATGTGTTCATATAAAAATAATATGCAAAAATAAATGCCTACAGTATGATTTGTGTCATGTTTTCTGATAAACTGGTCATGTTCCCGGTAAATCATACGGTAGGACAGGCACATTCACTTAGCCATCTTTCACATTGTCCAAGTGCCTATAATATGTCAGCGCTTTCTTTTGGAGAATATGCAACACGGGGACACTTATGTAAACAAATTATTACTTTATGCTTGTTAAAAGGGAAGAAACAGAGGCTCTGTGAAAGACATATATATACCCCAGTATTAGATATGAGTATCTGGTTACAATATTGTGGTAGAGATGTTGTAATCAGAAATCTCATGTATGCCAGTGTTTTAATGTCCATGATGTCCATGTCATGGTCAATGATCTTAATTTAAGGTAAGATTAAGTTATGGTTAGAGTTAGTGCTAGGGGTTAGGGCTAAAGTTATCCCTTGGATGCCAGAAAGGGCTACAGAGTGCCTGTCATATGGACTGTATTATTGCCGCTGTCATTTCTGCCCAGGAACCACATTGTGACAGCCTTATTGCTTCTGCAATATTTGATGATATTGAGAATCCCTGAATATGACATATTCTTTAGGTACAAAGATATGATAACACACACACATATATACACACAAATACACAACATTGTAGAAGGGGACAGGACGTGGCAAGGGAGACATTTGTATCGAAGGGATGGAGGTGAGAGACACAGTAGGACAGTTCATGACAATTCTGCAAGTGAGGGATGGTTTGGAGTTCTGTATTAATATAACATTAATTTGGGAATTTTGAATTAACAAAATTGTAAAAAAATGATCTAAGATGTTTAACAATTTAAATGATCAGTTGTTTAGTTGCTCTCCCTTAGGGTCTGATGTTCAAAACCTCGCCAGCATGGAGAGAAATCACGCAAAATATTTGGGATTTTTTTAGACCTTGACTCCTTGTAGGAGTCATGTTTCTCATAAAGAACACTATATAGCAAAATAAACATGTTAAACTTTGTGGAGGTTTTTTTTAAGGGCCTCACCGTAAGACTTCCAGGAATATTTTGCCTGAGCAGCGAGGTTTTGAATATCAGGCCCTTAGTGCTAAGTACTTTTCTTTCCGACCAAAGAAAACAAAGCTAACTTCTTGATAATGAAACCAATCAACTCTGCCCTTTGCTAAACGTTTACATGCATCTGTATTATTTATTTGCTTTATCCCAAAACTGTAGATGGTTAAAGGTAAAAATAGATTTCTAATAAATGATCTAGGAGGTTTCATTGCACACTAAGGGCTAGATTACAAGTGGAGCGCTAATTTATTTGTCAGCACATATTTGTTGTGGAGCGCAAATATCATGCTCGCGTAAGAGATATTTTGTGCTCCACTCGTAATCTGGCCCTAAACAAATGTTAATTAGAATGATTTATTGAAAGCCAAGTTGGGCATGACAATAATATGCAGATGCATTTTTTAAATTAAATTACGGCTAGATTACGAGTCTTGCGTTATGAGTAAAAAAGCAGCGTTAAGGCTCATAACGCTGCTTTTTTACTACCACTGCTATTACGAGTATTGCAGATTTAGAGGCACCGCACACTTTTTTGGCCTTACCGCAAATTAACTTACGCAATTTGCGTATAGTCTATTTTCAATGGGACTTTCATAGCGCCAGTATTACAAGCTTGTCCTGGGAGGCCAAAAAATGAGCGGTACAGCCTATCCCATCAAGATTCGTAACGCATTCTAAAGTCAGTAGTTATGAGTTTTACACTACAAAGCCGTAGCATAAAACTCATAACTAAAGTGCTAAAAAGTACACTAACACTCATAAACGACCTATTAACCACTAAACTGAGGCCCTCACGCATCGTAAATACTAAAATTAAATTATTAACCCCATAATCTGCTGCTCCGGACATCGCCACCACTATAATAAACATATTAACCCCTAAACCGCTGCACTCCCGCCTCGTAAACATTAGTTAAATATTATTAACCCCTAATCTGCTGTCCCTTACATCACCGTCACCTACCTACATGTATTAACCCCTAATCTCCCGCCCCCAACGTCGCCGCCACTATATTAAATTTATTAACCCCTAAATCTAAGTCTAACCCTAACACCCCTTAACTTAAATATAATTCAAAGAAATATAAATAAAAATTACTATCATTACCTAAATAATTCCTATTTAAAACTAAATACTTACCTATAAAATAAACCCTAAGCTAGCTACAATATAACTAATAGTTACATTGTAGCTATTTTAAGGATTATTTTTATTTTACAGGCAAGTTTGTATTTATTTTAACTAGGCAGAATAGTTACTAAATAGTTATTAACTATTTAATAACTACCTAGCTAAAATAAATACAAATTAACCTGTAAAATAAAACCTAACCTGTCTTACACTAACACCTAACCTAACCCTACAATTAAATAAATTCCCTAAATTAAATACAATTAACTAAATTCAATACAATTAGCTAAATTACAAAAAAAAAACCACTAAATTACAGAAAATTAAAAACAAATTACAAGATCTTTAAACTAATTACACCTAATCTAATAGCCCTATCAAAATAAAAAAGCCCACCCAAAATAAAAAAAAACCTAGCCTAAACTAAACTACCAATAGCCCTTAAAAGGGCCTTTTGCGGGGCATTGCTCCAAAGAAATCAGCTCTTTTACCTGTAAAAAAATACAAACAACCACCCCAACAGTAAAACCCACCACCCACACAACCAACCCCCCAAATAAAACCCTAACTAAAAAAACCTAAGCTCCCCATTGCCCTGAAAAGGGCATTTGGATGGGCATTGCCCTTAAAAGGGCATTTAGCTTTATTGCAGCCCAAACCCCTAATCTAAAAATAAAACCCACCCAATACACCCTTAAAAAATCCTAACACTAATCCCCGAAGATCTACTTACAGTTTTGAAGAGCCGACATCCATCCTCAACGAAGCCGGGAGAAGTCTTCATCCAATCGGCAAGATGTCCTCAACGAAGCTGGCAGAAGTGGTCCTCCAGACGGGCAGAAGTCTTTACCCAGACGGCATCTTCTATCTTCATCCTTCCAACGTGGAGCGGCTCCATCTTCAAGACATCCAGCACGGAGCATCCTCTTCAATCGACGGCTTCTTCTGGAATGAAGGTTCCTTTAAATGACGTCATCCAAGATGGCGTCCCTTAGATTCCGATTGGCTGATAGGAATTAAGGTTGAAAAAATCCTATTGGCTGATGAAACAGCCAATAGAATGCAAGCTCAATCCTATTGGCTGATTGGATCAGTCAATAGGATTTTTTCAACCTTAATTCTGATTGGCTGATAGAATTCTATCAGCCAACCTGAATCTAAGGGACGCCATTTTGGATGACGTCATTTAAAGGAACCTTCATTCCAGAAGAAGCCGTCGATTGAAGAGGAAGCTCCGCGACGGATGTCTTGAAGATGGAGCTGCTCCACATCAGAAGGATGAAGATAGAAGATACCGTCTGGGTGAAGACTTCTCCCCATCTAGAGGACCACTTCTGCCGGCTTCATTGAGGACATCTTGCCGCTTGGATGAAGACTTCTCCCGGCTTCATTGAGGATGGATGTCGGCTCTTCAAAACTGTAAGTGGATCTTCGGGGGTTATTGTTAGGATTTTTTAAGGGTGTATTGGGTGGGTTTTGTTTTTAGATTAGGGGTTTGGGCTGCAATAGAGCTAAATACCCTTTTAAGGGCAATGCCCATCCAAATGCCCTTTTCAGGGCAAGGGGGAGCTTAGGTTTTTTTAGTTTGGGTTTTATTTGGGGGGTTGGTTGTGTGGGTGGTGGGTTTTACTGTTGGGGTGGTTGTTTGTATTATTTTTTTACAGGTAAAAGAGCTGACTTCTTTAGGGCAATGCCCCACAAAAGGCCCTTTTAAGGGCTATTGGTAGTTTAGTTTAGGCTAGGTTTTTTATTTTGGGTGGGCTTTTTTTATTTTGATAGGGCTATTAGATTAGGTGTAATTAGTTTAAAGATCTTGTAATTTGTTTTTTATTTTCTGTAATTTAGTGTTTGTGCTTTTTTGTAATTTAGCTAATTGTATTGAATTTAGTTAATTGTATTTAATTTAGGGAATTTATTTAATTGTAGGGATAGGTTAGGTGTTAGTGTAAGACAGGTTAGGTTTTATTTTACAGGTCAATTTGTATTTATTTTAGCTAGGTAGTTATTAAATAGTTAATAACTATTTAGTAACTATTCTACCTAGTTAAAATGATTACAAACTTGCCTGTAAAATAAAAATAAACCCTAAGATAGATACAATGTAACTATTAGTTATATTGTAGCTAACTTAGGGTTTATTTTACAGGTAAGTACTGTATTTAGTTTTAAATAGGAATTATTTAGTTATTAATAGCAGGTTTTATTTATAGTTATTTTAATTATATTTAAGTTAGGGGGTGTTAGGATTAGACTTAGGTTTAGGGGTTAATACATTTAATATAGTTGTGGCGACGTTAGCGACGGCAGATTAGGGGTTAATAATATTTAACTAGTGTTTGCGATGCGGGAGTGCGGCGGTTTAGGGGTTATTATGTTTATTATAGTGGCGGTTACGTTGGAGGTGGCAGATTAGGGGTTAATAAGTGTAGGTAGGTTGCGGCGACATTGGGGGCGGGAGATTAGGGTTAATAAATATAATGTAGGTGTAGGCGATGTTGGGGGCAGCAGATTAGGGGTTAATAAGTATAATGTAGGAGTTGGCGATGTCCAGAGCGGCAGATTAGGGGCTAATAAGTGTAAGATTAGGGGTGTTTAGACTAGGGGTTCATGTTAGGGTGTTAGGTGTAAACATAAAATTTGTTTCCCCATAGGAATCAATGGGGCTGCGTTACTGAGCTTTACGCTGCTTTTTGGCAGGTGTTAGACTTTTTCTCAGCCGGCTCTCCCCATTGATGTCTATGGGGAAATCGTGCACAAGCACATACAACCAGCGCAACGCTGACTTAAGCAGCGCTGGTATTGGAGTGCAGTGTGGAGCTCAATTTTGCACTACGCTCACTTCTTGTCTTTTAACGCCGGGTTTAGAAAAACCTATAATACCAGCACTGTGGGTAAGTGAGTGGTGACAATAACGTGCAAGTTAATTCCTCACCCCTCATAACGCAAAACTTGTAATCTAGCTGTTAGTTATTTAAATATTAAAAAGATAAGAGTAATGTTTTAGTGCCATAAACCAATTAGTGCCATCATGTTGTAATTTAAGTTTCCATTTCTGCTGAGGCCAATTAGGGAAAGCTATACATGAGTCAGTAGAGTGTACAGCGAATGACTGTGTAGCACACAGCAGTATAAAGGCTGGAATCTGCATTTTCACTAACAGGAATTGGAGAGTCCACAATTTTCAGAACTAAATACAAAGGAAAAGAATACAAAATAAATAATGAAATATACTGCACTTTTTGTTTTTTAATATAAATATTTAAACATGTTTAATTACAATCTCAAGGTGTTTTAAATACTTTGAGATTGTAATATAAAATTGACAATTTTGCATAGTAAAAACCAATTGGTATTATACTTTAATTTTTTTATTTGGATAGTTTGTGCTGTAAAATGCAGTGCTTTGTGTAAATATGTTTCTTCTCCGATGCTCCCAATAAACTGCAACCTCAGTTTGCTTTAAAATGCTACAAATTGCCTATACCATCTTCATGCTACACAATGATTGTTTAGAGTAGTGGACAAACTCAATTACAGGTAACTCTAATTGGCCAAAATTAAGGGACATAAGATAAACATACTCAAATAGTTTTGCAAATCATTATTATTTATTCATGTATTTTGTAAATAATTCAGTGCTTAATTGCTGCTATAAACTATGCACAGAAATAAAGAAAAAAAATTTTTTATTCTTAACCATTCTAGGAGATTCTCAATATAATTTTATAAGATTTTAGAAAATGATATGTCTGTTCAATGAGAAAGTTCTATGTTTTACCGTTTCTAATATACAGTTTTACACCTTACAATTTATGATTTTATTCCACTTAGATGCAGTAGTATACTTGCTATTAGCGAAATTACCTACAATTCATTTTGCTATTCTCAAGATAAACTTGAAACAGATTTCCTAGTTTAATTCATGTTTTTTAATGTTTCTCTAAAGAACTGAAAAGCGCACATGTTGCTCTCTAAATGGGAAAAAATATCAATTAAAGGGACACTCAAGTCAAAATAAACTTTTATGATTCAGAAAGACCATGCGGTTTGAAGACACTTTCCAATTTACTACCATTATCAAATTTTGCACAATTTTGTTATATTCACACTTTCTGGGGAACAAGATTCTACTGAGCATGTGCACAATCTCACAGGGTACATGTATACTAGACTGTGATTGGCTAATGTCTATCACATGATACAGGGGGGGCCGGAAAATAGGAAAAAAAATACATTTGTCAGAAGAAAAATCTACTGCTTATTTAAAATTCAGTGTAGGAGTTAAATCATTGTCTTTCTATTATGCACTTGTTAATTATACAATTCTACTCCATTTAGTGGTACTTTAATTTAATTGTTACTTTCACTTAATTTATAACTGCCCCTAGTTGGATTAAACCTGAGTGATTAGATAAGAACAGGGCTTTCTTATTCTAGAGAATAACTTAGTTACAAAATGGTGGCATTCATTACTAAAGTGAAACTAAAACTTTACTCTTATTTCTTAAATATGTATACAACTAATATACTTAAAAAAAGAAATCTGCATATTATTCTCAAATTTATCTTTGCGTTGAACGCATCATTAAATCTCAACTCTTTTAGACTCCAGTATCCCTTTAAATTGTGTACAGTAGCATAATAATCAGACATGCATCTCATAGTAAATAACAACATTTGATTAAAAGGTATCCATGTTTTTTTACACCACATTACATGATACATGTTTAACTGAAAATATGGTTATTTTTATTCTATAAACATCATAAACATGACAAAGTGAATGTAGAGATGAAACCAATAGGAGCAGTGACGTATTTAGGTTTTGTGCTGCCCTAGCACTCAAAATTCTGCTTCCCCCCCCCCCACCAAGGTTTTTGGCCTTTTTTAGTCATAATATTTTTTGGTCAGGTAGTAATTAGAATTTTTTTATGGCATTTCCAAAATAAACCTTCACACAAACACACAGTTACAGACGTTTACACAAACACACAGTCACAGACACATACACAAACACAGACATACACATTCCCAGACATAACAGGCACACACACATCTATCTATTGCTGCAATATATATATATATATATATATATATATATATATATATATGCTGCAAAAATCTAGAAGAACAAGCGCACAGATACACTATTCATAGTGCAAATCAATTTAATATTAAAAAGGCATATAGCAAATATACAACATTCAAGAGTGAATCCTACTCACAAAGGAAACCCCAATCGTATGAGGTAAGTAATGTCTGTCGGATCCTTAAAGTGTCCCCACTTATTATAGGCAACAGTCACAGTTTTGTCTCCACTTGATAGTGGCTAACAAGTCCCAAATGGTAGGAAAGTCTCCTTATAGCAAAAAAGTCCTCGGTAGTTAAAGGAGGTAGCGGTCGATGTTATAAAGGAATATCCAGTCTGTCTTACCGCTCCTGTAGTCTCTTAGACGAACCGAGGCTGAAGGATAGAAGTATTTTGCAAACCAGCGTGGATCAGTGACTCCGTATGGCAACGTAGTATCGTCTACACCAGAGCACTCCTTTCTTCCTGTTGGCTTGTAAATCACAAGAGACGTAAGGTGGGCGTGGCCTTACGCGTTTCACGGTAACATCCGCTTCGTCAGAGGCTTGTAGTGCGCCCACACACACATCTATCTATTGCTGCAATATATATATATATATATATATATATTGCTGCAATATATATATATATATATATATATATATATATATTGCTGCAATATATATATATATATATATATATATATATATATATATATATATATATATATACAGTCATGGCCAAAAATATTAGCTTCCCGGCATTTCTGTCAGATAATGCACCACTTCACCCAGAAAATTGTTCCAATTACAAATGTTTATGCATTCTCGTGTTTATTTCTTATGTTTGTATTGGTATGATACAAAAAAAGTGGAGAAAAAAAAGCCAAATCTGACACATTCAACGCAAAACTCTAAAAATAGACTGGACAAAATTATTGGCACCCTCAATTTAATATTTGGTAGCACACCCCTTGGAAAAAATAACTGAAATCAAATCACTTTCTGTAACCATTAATGAGTTTCTTACACACCTCTACTGGAATTTTGGACCACTCTTCTTTCGTCAACTGCTCCAGGTCTCTCAGATTGGAAGGGTTCCTTTTCCCAACTGCTGTTTTGAGATCCATGACCTCTAAAGGAAACCCAATTTTCTGACACTGGGCCCTACATTGCACCACAGAATTCTTTGGTAGTCTTCAGATTTCATAATGCCATATACGCAGTCAAGACATCCAATGCCTGAAGCAGCAAAGCAACCCCAAAACATCAGTGAATCTCCACCATATTTGACTGTAGGGACTGTATTCTTTTCTTTAAAAGCATATTTTTTTTTTCTGAAAACAATAGAATGATAGGCTTTACCAAAAAGCTGTAATTTTGTTTCGTCTATCCACAGCACATTCTCCCAAAAGGATTTTGGCTTCCTCAGGTAAGTTTTGGCAAACTCTGACTTTTTTATGTTTCTATGTCAACAGTGGGGTCCTCCTTGGCCTCCTACCATAGCGTCCTTTTTCATTCAGATGACGACGTATAGTGCGAGCAGACACATTTGTACCCTGTGCCTGAAGGTCAGCTTGAATTTGTCTGCAAGTTGATCGAGGTTCTTTATCCACCAGTCCACGCTCAGTTAGGGTTGCCACCTTTTTCTCAAAAAAATACCGGCCATGGGTGAGGGCGGAGCCACAAAAGGGAGGAGCCCAAAAAGAGGCAGATTTATTTAATGCTGAAAAATTTTCCACCTGTTGTGGAATGCAAATGTTCTAAGGGCTATAGTATTACTCTGAAGCTTTCATATTCTTCTGCCAGATGTTTCTGTATTAAAAACGTATGAGATAAGTTGCATATCTACAAATTCTTCCTATATAGTGATATTATTAGAAGATAAACTACACAGCCCATGAGCATAGATTCTGATATATAGAGAATAACCCACAAAAGCGTGTAATACTTTTTTAAAACCATAGTTTCCCTTTTATCATGAAAAAAAAATGGGTTCCACGCTTTTGTGTGTTATTCTCTATATAGCAGAATCTATGCTCATGGGCTGTGTAGTGCATCTAATGGAATACACCTAACGTTTACACATCATTTAAAGCATGTATGTATTGTTCAGCTATGTGTTCAGTTCTATCAATAGAAAAAAATGGTAAATCAGAAACACACAAATTCCTGGGCTAAGGATAAAATAAATGAAGGAGCCGCTAGTGTTTGGGCCGTTCTGTGGCTTACTAGACTATATGACAGCAGCGTTTTGAGCCCTAAGTGCTACCTCAGGGATGCTGTCACTTTCGCCGCTTTTGGACAGAAATCCAAGTTGAGGAAAGCAGCTTGCAATTCGACATGGCATTGGCAGCTTCTCCTGTGACATGAGCAAGTCATCTAGAGTCGAGATAGGAAATTCTCTTCCCTGCCCAGTCCAGGCTGCACAGGCATATACGGCTCCTACATCTCAGTACTAGTCTTGCTGTGTTGCGAATCTCCCACGCGCCCCAGGCCACACCTCTTGCAGTGACTAAAGCGCATCATAGAAAGGTGAAGGGAAGCTTGCTTACCTAAGGAACAGACAGTTACTGTAGTAACATGGTTTTCTATGCCTGTAATAGGCGCCATCTGCTGGAAACACGTTTAACAACAGAAAATGGATTGTAACCTATCTGTAAACATGACAGCTGCTGCAAAAAAAAAACCCAGCTTTTGCATTGCCAGTATTTTACTAATACCGGCACCGGCTCCTAATCACCAATTACCGACTGTGCCAGTAAAATACCGGCTGGGTGGCAACCTTATGCTCAGTGTGGCACACAGAGACACACAACAGAAAGGATAAGTCAATTTTTCACCATTTCAACTGGTTGCCGATGTGATTTCTATATTGTCAGCACCTGTTAATTGATACAGGTGATTTTAATTACAAATAACAGGAGCATCACAAACTTGGAATGCAATTATTTCTTACAATTTTGAGAAGGTGCCAATAATTTTGTCCAGTCCATTTTTGGAGTTTTGCGTGGAATCTGTCAGATTTGGCTTTTTTTCTCCAAATTTTTGTGTCACACCAATACAAACAAAATAAATAAACAGGAGAATGCCTAAATATTAGTAATTGTAACTTTTTTGTTTGACTAGGCCAAAATACACCCAAGAATAGGAGGAATTTAATGTAATTATAAAAGTGTTGTATAAGTAAGTTCTATATTTCAGTATTAAAACAAGGCTGTAATTTTTGTACATACGAATGATAGTAATAAAGCAGACCAAAGTATCACTTTTTGTACCAGCATATGTGTTCCTTCTACAAATTTCCTTTATATAGCTAAGTCTCAAACAACATATTTCCATAAAAATCTATTCTAAAGTAAGCCCAAAATATTATTTCCATGATATATATGATGAGAAAGGGGAATATACTAATATTAAATGCTACAATTATAAATGAAAATATTTTTGTTTTTGTAATGATAAAAATGGCCTTTAAAAAAAAAATATATATATATATATACATACATTCTCTGGCACTTCCTGCTGAGGGACACAGTTAATGCCCAGTTCATTGTTGGGATTTGATTTACAAATGATTTGTGCTTTTTTAATCTTACCCTCTTCCTGGTTTTCTGACATTATTCTTGTTACATACTTGAAGTCCCACTAGAATTTTGTTTTCCATGTTCTCATCAGTCCTAACCATATTATTACATCATTATTATTATTATTATTATTATTATTATTATTATTATTATTAATATTATTAATAATTATAAGTAATGCACCATTATAGTCAGCAGTACTATAGGGGGTTATGGAGGGGACACAGATAAAGCAAGAGAAGGGTATACAAACCAGGCAGGACATATGGGTAATTGGTCACTGCTCTCCACATACTTTATATATCTGTTTCAGCATCTGTGCTTGTACTGACTTAGAATGTTTGATTTTTCTCCGGCCTTATGGTGCCATGTGTCTGCGCCACTGTTATACTTCTGGGCCTACTTTTAAAGGCCAATCGTACTGATTTTACAATGAGAAACTGTACTGATTCTGGGCTAGATTACAAGTTTAGTGATAATAGTTTTTCGCTCGTATAACAAGTTGAACGTAAGCACAATTGACGTTAACGCGCATCAAGATAGTGCTCCTCAGAGTTCTGGTTAACTGTTTCATGAAACAAATATATTGTACAAAAATACCATCAGACATATTTAGAAATATGTATTTATGAATAAATAGAACATATTCTGTTAAGTGAAGAAAATTGCAATGTGAAATATTTATATTTTCATGTCGGGTTAGCGCACGTATGCGATCGTGTTTGTGTGCGAGTAGGGTGTGTTTTTCCACTTCTATGGGGAAAATGTTAAAGCGATGATATTCAAAAAATTTTTGAGTGTATTGGTTTATCGCGTGAGTCAAAACTTTTTACTTTAAACTTTTAATACGAGCACCACCCGACGTGCGTAAAAAGCTTAATTCTAGCTGAGTTAGCACGTGAGCAGGAGAGTTAAATACCGCTCCACTTGTAATCTGGTGCATAGACAATATTAACAAAAATCTTACATTATAGGATTCTAACAATTAATAGAACCTGCTATGATTGACTGATACTCCTTGAAGAAAACTTGTAAACAAAGCTGGCATTTGGATATTAAATAAATCTCTCTTTTTACCTGGTGCTCCGTGTCTTTTTGTTGCTGATTGAATTAAAAGCACCTATCTTTCAATGGTGAACAAACATACAACTCCCGTATGACTAAATTCCAGCATTTAGTTTCTGACCAGCTGTCTCTAACATCAGTCGTTAGTAATACTATGGCAGGGGATGATGGACAAATGAATGGAGCTTATTAACCAATATAATACAAAACAATATACTACCTTTCCCCTTATTCCTGCACTTTTTCTGGTGCAAAACCACATGAACAAATGAAAGAATCGATTTCATCAAGCAATTGGTTGTTTTCTGTCCGTTTCGTCCAATAATGTATTCGGTTGTTCGTGTATCAAATATCTTGACGAATCATCAACATTCGTACAAATGAAAAGACTTAGACTTAGATCTAAAAAGCAAACATAATTGTATTTTTTTTTTTTTTTAAAGAGACAGGAAACCCCAAAAATGTATTTCGTGATTCTGATAGAACATACAATTTCAATCAACTTTTCAATTTACTTCTATTATCAAATTTTCTTCATTATCTTGCTATCCATTTTTGAAGGAACAGCATTGCAATAGTGGCAGCTTGCTAAACACATCTAGTGAGCCAATCACAAGAGACAAATGTGTGCAGGCACCAATCAGCCGCTAGCTACCACTAGTGTAGGATATTTATGTATTCTTTTTTAACAAGGGATACCTTGAGAACAAAGTACATTTGAAAATAGAAGTGAATTTAAAAGTGTCTTAAAATTACATGCTGTATCTGAATCATGCACGTTTAATTTTGAATTTCCTATCCCTTTAACATTATTGTTTATCATTTGAGAAAATAAATTAAAATTGCTAACTGAATGTGCTGTGTGCTTGAACAGAGCTAATAGATGCTCCTGTGCCCTCTGCTACCGGAAACACAGTGACTGGAGGGAGGCAGAAAGCCAGTATTAGCTCAGAAGCGAAAGTGAAAGTACGTGTGAATAATTAATGTCAGCAATAACTGAATGTATTAAAAAAATGTTTAGAAAGAAACCATGAGCGACTACCCCCTCCAAATCATGTGTGTTTGTGTGGACCGGGACCCGCTATGGGGAATTAGCAGAGGACGAGGAAGTGTTGTCAGGAGCTTGTCTCCAAGATAATTCTGAAATTTTTGACACAGTAGAACCTTTTGAGGTACTTAAGAAATTGAAATAAAATTAAATAAGAAATCAGAAACAGAAAGATTGCATGAGAAATTGTGGGGTATTGAGTCAGAACAAACTACTTCTTGATATAAGCCAGTTTTACGAAGATGTAGCTCAGAAAACCCTAGCTAATGAAGCTAGGGTGGAGATAGAAACTAAAGATATGTGGAAGTTATATCAACAGCAAGTGGACAAAAGAGTACAGAAGGGAAAGCGCTGTAACCCAGGAACAGGTTCCGAAGTGACTCCTGCCCCCACGCTAGATGATATACAAAGGCCTAAAACAAATTAAAAAATGAGGCTTAAGAGATCCTGCATACAAAGAGAGAAGCGCTCTACCAGGAATGAACAACAGCTCATCAGCTAGTTCTATGACGATTAAAGAGATCCTGCATCTGATCTGTAAACAGCTGGAGAGCATTAAAAAGAATAGTAAGTTAAGCAAAAAGAAGTTAAAATCAGTATTACAGAACAGGGCCGGAGGGTGGGATGGTACCTTGCAGAAATGGAAGAACCATTGGAAAGAAGCAGTAAATGTACTAAACAACAGATCTATACTATCACTGACAGTGAAACCCCACTGTCCAGAATGATAAACAGACAGGAGTACACTGAGCATCAGGCTCAACATGCTGTGGTGACCTGCTGGGAAACCAGCCCTGTAGGACTAGTGCCAGGCAAGCTACTCCCCCCTAGCAGAAGAATAGGCCTGACCACCCTAGGGCAGGTAAAAATATCCCCAGGTTATTCCCAAATGATATCCACTGGAACAGGGTACCAATACCTGGATGGGACAAATGGGGCCACTGCCGCTGCGGCCCCAGGACCAGAGCTGAACTTCCACTCCTTGGGAGACCTGGAAGAATACTTCCAGGGCCATAGAAAACAGGCCAAGCTCCCAGTATCAAGCGGCCTATTTTGACTGGGCTTTAATTGATACTGGAGTGGAGGCCACTTTGATTCATGGTAACCCCTAAGCGTTTAAAGGGCAACTTAACCCAAAATCTTTCTTTCATGATTCAGATAGAGAATAGAAATTTAAACAACATTACAATTTACTTCCATTATTTATTTTGCTTCATTTTTTAAATATCCTTAGTTGAAGAAAAAGCAATGCACATGGTGAGCCAATCACACGATGCTTCTATGTGCAGCAACCAATCATCAGCTAGTGAGCATATCTAGATATGCTTTTCATCAAAGAATATCAAGAGAATAAAACAAATTAGATAATATAAGTAAATTTTAAAGATGTTTAAAATTACATTCTCTTTCTAAATCATAAAATACAAAATGTGGGTGGTATGTCCCTTTAAGGGGAATAACATAATAATAATTAACGGGATGGGGGGGGGGAACTATAGAAGCAAAGCAAGCATGGGTGGAATTAAAAATAGGACTTCTCCCTAAACAGCAATGTTCTGTTTTAATTGTACCCATCCCAAAATATATATATACACATATAAATACATATATACACATATAAATACATATATACACATATAAATACATATATACACATATAAATACATATATACACATATAAATACATATAAATACATATATACACATATAAATACATATATACACATATAAATACATATATACACATATAAATACATATATGCACATATAAATACATATGTACACATATAAATACATATATACACATATAAATACATATAAATACATATATACACATATAAATACATATATACACATATAAATACATATATACACATATAAATACATATATACACATATAAATACATATATGCACACATATATACATATTTAGACATGTATATGTATGTATCTCTATGTTAAAGCCCCTTGCCTGCCTTTTTTTTTTCTAACACCTGCGACCTCATATCTTTGAACCATTATAACTTTTTTATTCAATAATTTTTTTCAATAATGTTTATTAGTGTTATTATGAGTGTAACTGTTCTTTTAAATGTATTTTTGATGTGTTTTGTGTCACATTTTATTCAAGTGTAACAGTTAACCAGAGCTCTGAGGCTGCACTATCCCGATGAGCTTTAAATTCAATTGCACTCAAGCGATCACATTTACTTTCAACTTGTAATACGTGCGGCTACTTCCGACGCTTAATTCAAGATCAATTTACAGCTATAAAGACATGAAGCCCCTTAACTGAAAGGCGAGGGCCCACAAAATGGGAACAATGCTGGGAGTTGCCATTTTTATGCTAATCACATTGCAATTGGGCAAAAGGGTTGTAGCATTGAAATAAGGGGTCTCATGTCCCACTATGTCCTGGTGGAATACCCTCTGATTTTGTTCATTCTGCCATTAAATGCTAGTGATCACTATTGTCACATGCCTTATTTTAATGCATATATGGTCATGCTAAAGCCTATTTCAGAGCCCAGAGCACCCTAGAAGTCACCTAGAAGATGCATTATACAATTTCTAGTAATTACCAGCTACCTAGAAGGGCATGAAAGATTCTTTCTTTTTAAATCATCTTTTCTGGTTTGTGCACCTTTCTCTTGATGGAATGTAAATTATATCTAAAAAAAGTGATATAGCAATAGCCTTCAGCCTCCAGTATAGAAGATGTTAACCACAGATGCCAGTACATTAGAAGTAAACTTCAAGCAGCACTGTTTGTTCTGTCCAAAAGTGAATTACAATATTTAACTAGAGAAATAAGAGGAGCCAGTATGCAGCATAAAATTTCCTCTGGACCTCCTCCTCTCAGGAAACAGTCACAAAAATTGGTTGTGGCAATTTCATTTTAAACAACTTTCCAAATTACTATCAATTTTTCTTCATCTCTTGGTATCCTTTGTAGTGATGTCGCGAACATAAAAATTTGGGTTCGCGAACGGCGGACTCGAACTTCCGCAACTGTTTGTGAACCGGCGAACCGCCATAGACTTCAATGGGCAGGCGAATTTTAAAACCCACAGGGACTCTTTCTGGCCACAATAGTGATGGGAAAGTTGTTTCAAGGGGACTAACACCTGGACTGTGGCATGCCGGAGGGGGATCCATGGCAAAACTCCCATGGAAAATTACATAGTTGATGCAGAGTCTGGTTTTAATCCATAAAGGGCATAAATCACCTAACATTCCTAAATTGTTTGGAATAACGTGCTTTAAAACATCAGGTATGATGTTGTATCGATCAGGTAGTGTAAGGGTTACGCCCGCTTTACAGTGAGAGACCAAACTCCCGCAGCGGGTACAACATCATCATCATCACACCGTACGTCCATGTGTGTAATGCTGCCTGACTGAGACATATCCCTGTTATCTACATCCTCTGGCAATAATGGTTGCGCATCACTCATTTCTTCCAACTGATGTGTAAATAACTCCTCTGACAGATCAAGTGAAGCGGCTGTGGTGCTAGTGTTGGTGGTGGCGGCAGGCGGGCGAGTGGTAACTTGAGAGGTGCCCGAAGCTAAGCTGGAGGAGGATGGTGCGTCAAGGTTCCGAGCGGAAGCTGTAGAAGATTGGGTGTCCTGTGTTAGCCAGTCAACTATGTCCTCAGAACTTTTCGAGTTCAGGGTACGTGGGCTCTGAACACTGGGCATTATTCTAGGGCCAAAGGGAATCACAGCACCACGACCACGACGGCCCCTGCGGGGTGGCCTGCCTCTGCCTGTCATTTTTTTTTCGATTAGTGGTACTATGCATGCAAGCTACTGTGACAACAGATATGAGTGGCACTGTGCACTGGCAGAAGTTGGCAGAGTAGACGCTGTAGGCCTGACACACACGCTTGCAGACAACTAACTGCTATTCAATCTATTATAGTCAAAAAAAAAAAAAAATGTTAATGTACACTACTGTTACACCAGATATGAGTTGCACTGGTGTGACACTGTGCCCTGGCAGGCCCTGAAAAATCTGTTACACATCTACAACCACCAAAAAAACAACCATGCTAAATAGTTTCTAAATTTTGTCCTGAGTTTAGAAATACCCAAGGTTAACATGTTCTTTGCTTTTTTTTTGCAAGTTATAGAGAAATAAATACAAGAAGCACTTTGCTATTTCAAAACCACTTTTTTTCAAAATGAGCGCTAGTTACATTGGAACCCTGATATCTGTCAGGAATACCTGAATATCCCTTGACATGTATATATATTTTTTTAGAAGACATCCCAAAGTATTGATCTAGGCCCATTTTGGTATATTTCATGCCACCATTTCACCGCCAAATGCGATCAAATAAAAAAAAAATTGTTCACTTTTTCACAAACTTTAGGTTTCTCACAGAAAATATTTACAAACAACTTATGCAATTATGGCATAAATGGTTGTAAATGCTTCTCTGGGATCCCCTTTGTTCAGAAATAGCAGACTTATATGGCTTTGGCGTCGCTTTTTGGTATTTAGAAGGCTGCTAAATGCCACTGCGCACCACACGTGTTTTATGCCCAGCAGTGAAGGGGTTAATTAGGGAGCATGTAGGGAGCTTGTAGAGTTAATTTTAGCTTAAGTGTAGTGTAGTAGGCAACCCAAAGTATTGATCTAGGCCCATTTTGGTATATTTCATGCCACCATTTCACCGCCAAATGCAATCAAATTAAAAAAAAACTTTAAATTTTTCACAATTTTAGGTTTCTCACTGAAATCATTTACAAACAGCTTGTGCAATTATGGCACAAATGGTTGTAAATGCTTCTCTGGGATCCCCTTTGTTCAGAAATAGCAGACATATATGACTTTGGCGTTGCTTTCTGGTAATTAGAAGGCCGCTAAATGCTGCTGCGCATCACACGTGTATTATGGTTAGCAGTGAAGGGGTTAATTAGGTAGTTTGTAGGGAGCTTGCATGGTTAATTTTAGCTTTAGTGATCCCTCCCAAACAGCTCCCTTCCCTCCCCCACCCCACAATTGTCCCCGCCATCTTAAGTACTGGCAGAAAGTCTGCCAGTACTAAAATAAAAGGTTTTTAAAAAAAAAATTTTTTTTTAGCATATTTACATATGCTGTGGTGTAGCATCCCCCCCTTAGCCCCCAACCTCCCTGATCCCCCCCAAAACAGCTCTCTAACCCTCCCCATCTGCCTTATTGGTGGCCATCTTGGGTACTGGCAGCTGTTTGCTATTATTTCACAGTTGTTTTTTAAATGTACACTACTGTTACACCAGATATGAAGGGTGGCACTGGGCAAGTGGGCAAAGTATACGCTGTGAGCCTGACACACACTCTGGCAGGCAGGCAACTGCAATTAGATTACACAGGAAAAAAAAAAGCAGACTGATTTTCTAGCCCTAAAAAGGGCTTTTTGGGGTGCTGTCCTTACAGCAGAGATCAGATGAGTCATTCAGGACTGTAGTGGACACTGAATACACTAGCCTAGCTATCAATTTCCCTATTAAATCAGCAGCAGCTACACTGTCCCTCCTCTCACTAAGAATGCAGCTTCCAAATGAATCTAAAATGGATGCTGTCCAGGAGGTGGGAGGGTCTGGGAGGGAGTATCTGCCGCTGATTGGCTGTAATGTGTCTGCTGACTGTGAGGTAAAGGGTCAAAGTTTACTCAATGACGATGAATAGGGGGCGGATCGAACATCGCATTTGTTCGCCCGCTGCGGCGAACGCGAACATGCGATGTTCGCCGCAAACTATTCGCGACATCACTAATCCTTTGTTAAAAAGCACGTAGTTAGGCTCAGGTGAGTGCACAAGTCTGTAGCACTATAAGGCAGCAGTTGTGCAAGAATGTTTTAAATTTGCAAGAGCACATAATTTCCCCTATTAATTTTAAAAAACAAACGCTGTTTCACAGACCCGCTCTCTGCTCTCTGCTGAGCGGGTCTGTTATATTTACTCAGCGCATCGGGCCAGCTGTATAGTCACAGCCCGGCCCGACCGCGCCATAAGACTAAGTGCAGCTTGCTCCTGTCACAGGAGCGAGCTGCACTTAGTCTTATGGAGCGGTCGGGCCGGGCTGTGACTATACAGCTGGCCCGATGCGCTGAGTAAATATAACAGACCCGCTCAGCAGAGAGCAGAGAGCGGGTCTGTGAAACAGCGTTTTTTTTTTTAAATTAATAGGGGAAATTATGTTTTATAAATGTTTGGCTAATATAATGTTATATAATTCTGCACTATGTGCAGAATTATATAACATTATTTTTAAGGTTTACTCTCCCTTTAAATAAAAAATAGATTGATAGGACAGTTTGATGAATCAGAATGAAAATGTCTTCTTTTTTTTTTTTATTCAGATCTTGCTGTTGTCTATAAAACTATAAAATAAAGTGATAAAAAGATCAACTATGCCAGTCTCTCAACTCCAGTATTCAAGAACCCCTAACAGGCCAGATTTTCTTGATATCAGGTGAAATAATCAGCTGCCGGGTTAGTAACCATGGTTACTGATCAGCTGATTATTTCACCTTTGCTCGAGTCTAGCGAGTCTAGCCAAAATATCAAGAAACTGTGGCATTTTTTACTGGTTCTTGAGGACTGGATTTGAGAAACACTGAACTATGCTACTTGAAATGGAAATATATTAGCACCAATAAGCAAACATTCTAAAAGCATGCATTTTGAATTATATGTAGCCTTTCCAAAATGTTCCAAATCGTTTCATTCCTAGCTACTCTAAGTCTAAGACATCAAAATGGGTACCAAAATACCAAGTCACATATTGGCCTGTTTGTGCACGTTACTTCTGCTCTGATAAGTAATACCTGCAGCACAAGCCATGTGTTAGAAGTACAGTTAGATAATTACATTTTCTACCTTTTCTAAGTAGTTAATTTTTCAAAATGTATAGTGCTTTACTCTGGTAAGCAAGGATTTGTTTCCTGATCCTGTTGTCACAAATTGAACTGACCCTTGTGTATGGAAAAAAAAAAATGATAGGATTGCTTGCTATGTTTTGTGTTGTTTTACACTGCTAGAAGATTGTATCACTAATATCCTGCAAGTAGGTTATCGCTGAAACAGCAAAGCTCAAAATTGTCAGGTGCTGTGCTTTAAAGCCACTTAATTAAACAAAATCTAAATATTATGTTACAGCAACTCTCAGGACAAACTGCAGAAATTGTGTTTTTATTAAAAATCAAGTTGCATGACACAAATAGCTTGTGAAATGAAGCAATTTAATTAATTAACTCAGAAGAAGGATATTAAGCTGCACATAAATTACATGACTATCTGAGTCCCATAGAGTGCATATTTGGTGTATAGAATTAAATTATCTTCTGGGGGTTTGTACAATTTTGTTTAGTCAATAATCTCTGGAAACATTTGATACCAATAAATATTCTTTTTTTAATTAAAGATAAAATATGTATTACCGATCAGGTACACAATTGGTATTCTATGTTAAAGATCACATTTGGAGAGCTCAAAAATAAATTTAGCTATGCTTCATCATGCTCAATAATAAATTATTATTATTTAAAGTATTGCAAATACTTTTTTATTACTATATATAAATAAAATATGTTTTTTAAATCTAGTCCAGTATTATATATAACGAATAAGAAAAAGCTGGTGATCCTGCCAGTTTTGAAATCTAGAAAAATCCTCTGAGACAACAGAGTATGATCTCTGCACCACTATCAAAGCATACAAGCTGACGTGGTCTCATATGAAAACAAGCAAACGGAATTGCATCCAATGCTGCAATAATAAAACTAGAGCCTCCCTGCAAAGAGCAACAGTGGCTGGGAAACTGGAGAGACTGAAGAGTTTGACCGGCCGAAACCTTCAATCTTCTTTGATCTGTTAGAAAAAGTCTCATGGAGACTGAATCTATCTGAAATTCCAGAAAAGTAACCTTTGTCTGAGGAACTAAAGAACTCTTTAGCAAATTGATCCTCAAAGAATTTTGGCGAAGGAACAACAACAGTTTATTGGTGTGAGATTCTGCTAAATGTAAAGATGGAGCTAGTACCAAGATATCATCCAGGTAAGGAAACACAGCTATTCCCTGACCTCTGATGACAGGCAAAGGAGCTAGCAGAACTTTTGTGAAGATCCTTTGGAATTATAGCTAGAACAAACGGTAAAGCAACAAATTGAAAATGCCTGTCTAGAACAGTAAAGCTCAGAAACTAAAAGTGATGTTTGTGAATTAGAATATGGAGGTCAGCATCATTGTTGTTGACATAAACTTCCCTTGCTGATTTAAAGGCAGAATAGACAGAATAGTCTCCATTTTGAAAGACGGTACTCTCACAAACTTGTTTAGAGCCTTTAGATCCAAAACTGGTCTGAACGTTCCCTCCTTCTTGGAACTGATTTGAAGAAGATCCTTTTCCATGTTCCAGCAGAAGAAAAGGAACTATAACACCGATGGATTCCAGATACAAGACTGATTGAAGAAAAGCCTGAGCTTTTAAATGATTCTTCTGAACATTTGACAAAAGAAACCTTACTTTGGTTTGTTTTACCCTGAAATCCATCTGATAACCTTTGGAAATTATATTCATAGCCCGAGAATCTGAAACATTCTGAAACCATGCCTCCTGAAAAAAAACTTATACCCTACTTACTCCCCCTACTGGAGAATCTGTATTGGAGACCGCACCTTCATGTGGACTTGGGAAGTAGATTTTTTGACTGTTTATGCCTGTTCCAATTAGAGCTTGGTTTCCAACCTAAGGAACCTTGCTTAGCTGTGGAGGAATAAGATTTTTGCTTCTTAATTTGATGAAAGGAATGAAAGCTATTAGAAGCCTTAAATGTACCCCTAGATTTCTTATCTTGGGAAAGAAAAGTTCCCTTACTACCAGTAACAGTGGAAATAATGGAATCTAGATCTACCCCAAAAAATTTTTTCCTTGAAAAGAAATATTCAAAAGTCTGGATTTAGAAACTGCATCAGCAGACCTTGATTTTAACCATAAGGCCAGTCTAGAAAGGACAGACAAGGACATGCTCTTAGAATTAATCCTAATTATATAAAAAATAGCATCTCAAATAAAGGAATTAGCACATTTAAGCAAACCTAAAAGGTTAAAAAAAATGAAAATGAAAAAATGAAAGTATTCAAGTTTTCTATCCAAAAGGTCTTTAAAAGAACTGCTATCCTCCAGAGGGATAGAAGTACGTTTAGCCAAAGTAGAAATGGCACCATCCACCTCAGGGGCAGCTTCCCAAAGCACAATATTAGGAGCTGGAAGAGGATACATCTTTTTAAACCTTACAGAAGGATTAAATGAACTACCAGGTTTAGACCATTCTTTAGAAATAATTCCAGCCACAGCATCAGCCACTGGAAAAACCACAAAAGAATCATTTGTAGGTTTATAATAAGAGTCTAAATGACTGGTAGACCCCTCTCCAGAAAAAAAAATCATCCTTAATTTCTAACGTAAGCAAAACATTATTTAATAAAGAACGAATGTGATCAATCTTAAATAAAAAGGAGGAAGAAGCAGGCTCAGGATCAGAGGCCGACCCTTGATCATCAGAAAACAAATCTCACCCTCAGAAGCTTCATTAGCCTCATGAGACACAGGAATATAGCTACTAGTAGAAGGTATATCTTGTACAGCCCTTATACACTCACTTGAAGGGAAATGAATGCCAATTTTTCAGATACTATAGCCTAATTAAACTGTTCCATGCCAAGAGCAATTTGAGCTGGACTTTCCTGTAATGAACAAACAGAAGGAGCAATAATACTTTTGGAAGCAAGTGTAGCATTAGATTGGTCTGAATGCATCAAAACATTAAGGGCTAGATCACGAGTTGAGCAGTAATTACCACTACCGCTCGCATGCTAACTCAGCTCGACTTCTGCTCTTTGTGTGCATGTTGTAGCATGCATTTTAAAAGTTGAAAGTAAATCTTTTTTACTAACGCACTAACCTGATGTGCACAAAGAGCAGAAGTTACAATATCTCGACCCTGTTAACGTACTCTCCCATTGACTTCAATGGAGAGAGAAAAGTGGAAAAACCTAACACCCATACTCACAGGATAACCCGAATCGCCATATGCCCTCTACTCTAATAGCTTCTAACCCGCGGCATAGCCCACCGCAAAGTCCCCACTACACTATTACCCCTTAACCAGCGACAATTTTTACAGTAGTTTTTTTATAGCCTTTTTTGGGGGGTAATTGTAAAGTTTTTTATACTTATTTTCAAAGAGAAGGAGCTGATACATTAGGGCAATGCCCTAAAAAAGCCTTCTTTTGTAGTTTAGTGTTAGTATAGGTTTTCTATTTCAGAGTGTGTGTTTTTTAAGCTGGGTTTTAAAACAGGCATAACTCTTATTTATTTTTAATAAGTTGTTTGTTGCTTTTCTGTAGTGGTAGGATTTTAAAATTTTTGTAATGGTAGGGTTTTTTTATGTTAGTTTTTTTCAGTAATGTTAGGTTTGTTAGTTTTAAGGTAAGGTTGGATTTTTTATTTTTAAAGGTAAGGTAATTATTATTTATTTTTATTTTTTACAGGGCTGTTTTGGGGTAACTTAGGATATGGGATTTAGATATTATTTGTATTTATTTTAACTAGGTAGAATAGTTATTAAATATTTATTAACTATTTAATAACTACCTAGCTAAAATAAATACAAATTTACCTGTAAATTAAAACCTAACCTAAGTTACACTAACACCTAACAATACACTATAATTAAATAAATTAACTAAATTAAATTTAATTACCTAAATTAAATTAGCTAAAGTACAAAAAAAAAACTTAGGTTTAACTTTAATATAGTGGCGGCGAAGTTGGGGGCGGCAGATTATTGGTTAATAAATGTAGGTAGGTTGCGTCGACATTGGGGGCGGCAGATTAGGGGTTAATAAATAGTATGTAGGTGTCGGTGATGTTGGGGGCAGCAGATTAGGGGTTAATACATATAATATAGGTGGTGGCGGTGTCCTGAGCGGCAGATTTGGGGTTAATAATTATAATGTAGGTGTCGGCGATGTCGGGGGTGGCAGATTAGGGTTAATAAGTGTAAGATTAGGGGTGTTTAGACTCGGGGTTCATGTTAGGGTGTTAGGTGTAGACATAACTTTTATTTCCCCATAGGAATCAATGGGGCTGTGTTAAGGAGTTTTACGCTGCTTTTTTGCAGGTGTTAGACTTTTTTTTTTATTCCTATGGGGAAATCGTGCACGAGCACATACGACCAGCTCACCGCTGAGTTAAGCAGCGCTGGTATTGGAGTGCGGTAATGAGCAAAATTTTGCTCAACGCTCACTTCTTGTCTTTTAACGACGGGTTTCTGAAAACTCGTAATACCAGCGCTGCAGGTAAGTGAGCGGTGAGGGAAAACTGCTCGTTAGCACCGCACAGCCTCTAACGCAAAACTCGTAATCTAGGTGATAGACACTGCAAAAGCACTATAATGACAAAAACATTAGCAGCCCACCTGATGCTGAAGAATTTTGGCATCTTATATTTGTTAGTGAAACTGTTGGCTTTAGAAATTGTCATGTTGCTATGATGGACACATTCCAAAGTGAGTACTAGTCTTGCACTGTGTGCTTTTTATTATAAGAGAGAATATATTATGTGTGCCCATTCATGATGCCACAACATCCTAGATTACTCTTAGTCCCCTTAACCGGCTCAAGGTGAAAGTGTCATACTACCGCGAAATGTAAACTTTGAGTGCTGCGTAAATGAGGTACAACTGCTTTTGGGGAATAACAATGATGCAGTTGTGTTATCAATATATAAATGTACATTTTGAATTACTGTGCTCAACTTTTCTTGTGATGAGTATTTTATGTCATTTTAAGAGATTGTTGTCAACAAGGCCAGATTGGCCTACCAGGATACTAGCACATTTCCCGGTGGGCTACAGCAGTGGGGGCTGAAAAGCCATGTCTCCAAATTTTCCAGGAATGCTTTTTATTCCCAGTCCGGCCCTGGTTGTCAAAGGTGGTGAGGACACCTTGGGTCACTTAGTTAAGTTTAGAAATGTTATCCCTTAGAGCTGGATTCACATATCTATTTCTGATGCATATTATGGTAGCAATGCAGCGTCTGAACCAGCCTCTCCACAATTTCTTGAAAAAAGCAAACAACTTACTTGTATTTCTTGAAAAATGAGAACTTAGAATTTCTCAGTGTAGCCCCGGCCTGCAGCTAGATAAGCAAGAAGACATTTCAAAACTTAAGTTCTAATGTCACATGATTTTTGCTTCAGAAGTCCTCTACTGATCATGCGTAATAAACTGACCAGAGCTATTTTATGGTGTCTCCTAGCAACCCTTCAAAGGAAAAAATATTCCTTTGCTTCCTGTAGAGAGCCGAGCCTCATTGAGGGGCTATGACAGGAAATAATGGACACTGCACAAATGAAGTTAAAAAAAGTAATTAAGGGTAAAATCCTTTAAAATTATGAATAATAAATATTGTACTGATTTCTGTTAAGTATAACCCACTGTTCAGTGTTTTTTGTTACAACAATGAAACAGACTGTTTTATATCACTTTAACTACCAGCATCTTACAACTTTACAATTTATTTCAAGCAGCAAAGCAGAAATGGCTGATTTATGGCATCCCATTCCTTTATAGACAAATTGAACAACAACTCTCTATACCAGGCTTAGGTTTAGGTCTGAGGCGGTGTACAGAAATCTGCCCGATCGTGTAGGATAAGGCTGATTGACACCCCCTGCTAGCGGCCGATTGGCCTTGAATCTGCAGGGGGCGGCATTGCACAAGCAGTTCACTAGAACTGCTTGTGCAATGCTGAATGCCGACAGCGTATGCTGTCTGCATTCAGCGATGTCAGGTGGACATGATACGCTGCAGCTTATCATGTCCGCCAGGCATTGCTAAATCGGCCCATAGTGATTAAGGGCCAGATAGTGGAGCACAAATGTTGGTGCCAGAGCGATAAGGGGTTGATTACAGGGGTTTCAGCTCATCAGGCTTACCACTGGTATTAAGCGTTGAAAGCAAACACGATCGCTTGAGCGCAATCGAGATTTACGTTAGAATGATTACTGCAACTTCAGTGCTCTGGTTAACTGTTTAACGAAACAAAAAATATTGCACACAATAGTTATAAAGGCTCAAAGATATGAAATCTTAGGTAGTAGAAAAAAAAAAGGCAGGCAAAGAGCTTTAGCATAGAGATACAAACAAATACATTTAAAAATGTACATGTATGTACAGTATATATACATGTTTTATATATATATATATTTATGAATATGAAGAACATTGGAATGTGAAATATTCATATTTTCATGTCCTGTTAGAGCACATGAGAATATGCGATAGAGTTTTTCGTGAGAGTAAGGCCTTTTGATCTCGTCATGTTTGCACGCAAGCAAAAAACTGTTTTTGCTTTACCTATGAAGTGTTTTTGGCATTTAGGATGTATTTTCAGTAAATGTATGAGTAAGTACTGTATATGAGGAGTAGGTTGTCGTCCTTTTGGTGTGTTATGTTTCCCTGTTATACATTCTGGGTTCCATATTGATTGGGTTAGTGGAGATGGGAGAAAGAGTAAGGAATATTTTGAGTATCTTTGACAAGTTGGTAAAGGTTTCTATTACAGCTGAGTAGTCCTTTATATGGCCTATTCTGTCTAGTGGTGGTAACGAGAAAGAACTAGAATTGTGCATTTGGCATTTTTGTTCAATGCCGAATGCGGAAGTAGGTTGATTTTTGTGATGTTCAGATCATTTCGGAGCTGAATTTCTTCTTGTGAAAGTAAAGCACACCATGATCTAAATTTGCACAGATCTTAGTGTGCTTCACTTTCACAAGTAGAAAATCAGCTCTGAAAAATCACGAAAGTCCACCTACTTCTACATTCAGGGGCCAATTTATCAAAGCATCAATCTCTGTGCATTCACTGGCGTCAATACGATCGCCAGACATTGCTAGGCATCACTGCTGCAAATTTACATAAGATGTCCTTATTTATTAAAAACTCTCCACGCGTCAAGTATGGAGCGATGAACATCGGACTTTTGATAAATAAGAGTCATCAATGTCGCGGATATTCTGTTTTTTCCAACTCTAATTATAGCATTTCATTACTGTCAATGAACAAGCACATTTCTCTAAAGCTAATCTTTTATTTTACATCTGTTAATGTCCAAGAAATAGCTAGATTTATACCTGAACAAACAATATCTCATAGATAGTTATTTTCTATGTATTTGTTATAAAAAAAACTTATATATGATATTTTCAAATAAATGTATGTATATTTGTATTCCTAGAAATCATGATATGCCTATCTCATGTTTTTTATTTTATTTAAATAATTATTAATGCTAGAATTCGTACATATATCTTTGCACAAACTTGTATATATATATATATATATATATATATATATATATATATACATATATATATATATGTGTGTGTTATACAAAATATGGCAGTCACACAGGGTTGTTGTACAGCTGTTAAATGCTTAAACCGCATAAAAATTATTTAAATGCTGATACTCAATAAACAGCACAATAACAGTCTTTTAACTCACACGACTATGAGTAATTAATCCCCTCCTGACCGTGACCTAGCTCACCTGACGATCCACTCGCCTGACTTCACTTAGGGCTATTCAGCAGGGAACCCGGTTCCAACCGAGCCTACTCACGGACTCACGGTATCCAAAGCTACGTGATCCATCTAGAGTACCTAGCCCGCTGAGCTTCACATCAGTGTCCGGCGTCTTCCGGGAGCGTCACCACTGATGCAGTGGACCGGTCACGTGAGGGGTATGGTCTAATGAGCGACTGGCAGTCCCGACAACTCGTCTGATCATCTGGCTGTAGAAGTAATTAGACTTGAAGAAGAGCGATCAGACAAGTATGTTGAATAAAAACTCCAATTTTATTTCACAGGTTAAAAACGAACCTCAGAGCCAGTAGAACAAATATTAAAGGTGATGTGTGTCAGATTGGCTTACGCGTTTCGGCGTGAGCCGTAATCATAGCCTGTTCAATATGGCACACTGCACCTCTTTTACAGGTTAAAAAACACAGTTTTTGGTTAATTAGCAAAATGGGCAAACATTTCCATAAACACACCTTTAAACTACGATAGTCATTATCAGTGCTTGGTAACTTGGCAACTAAGCCCAAAAACAGAAATAGTTAGCAAACAAACTCACTTATAGTATTAAACTAAAATTGATGTATTCCAGCTACTATTGGGGGAACAGTGTATAGTACAGCAATGCTAGATTAACATGCATACAATATTCCAATTGAAATACGTTCATAGTAAATGAAAAAATGAATGAATAAATGAATGAATGAATGAATGGAGTAAACATATGCACTCAGGGACAAACAAATTGGGATACATTAGCCACAACGTATGTGCATAAAAATCACACAATAATACAATGAACAGGTTGGACATAGAATGACAATATAACAGTACAACAATATATCAATATAACTATTTCAATAAGTGGATTCTAAAACCACTAATTCTGCATGTTGTAAATGTCATAATTGTATATTGACAAGTTAGTTCAAAAAACCTAACCTGAAAAGAGTCACCTATAATAGGGTTAACCAAGAATTATAATGGATAAAAAATTGTTGTTGTTATTAATGATTGGTTAAATGTTTGAAACAAATCAAATAAACTAAACTGACAGGATCTAAAAATTGAAAAACAATCGATCCTGACAAAAACATTATAATAGTCTAACTAAATTATCTCAAACATTGATCTCCTCCCTATTGCCAAAAATGAATTAAATCAAATTCAGAGTTAAGCCCTAAGGGCAACCTCGTCTTAAGTCGGAAGATCCAGAACATTTCCTAGCGTTCCAACCTTTTGGTTCTGTCTCCACCTCTCCCTATTTAGGGTATTTTTTCTATAATATTCCAAGTGCAAGAATCAGTACTCTTGTTATGGTTATACAGAAAATGTTGTACTAGTGGCGTTGTGGCTTTACCTATATGGATAGTTGAAAAAACATAATTTATGTAAGAACTAACCTGATAAATTAATTTCTTTCATATTGGCAAGAGTCCATGAGCTAGTGACATATGGGATATACAATCCTACCAGGAGGGGCAAAGTTTCCCAAACCTCAAAATGCCTATAAATACACCCCTCACCACACCCACAATTCAGTTTAACGAATAGCCAAACAGTGGGGTGATAAATAAAGGAGTAGAAAGCATCAACAAAGGAAATTTGGAAATAATTGTGCTTTATACAAAAAATTATAACCACCATAAAAAGGGTGGGCCTCATGGGCTCTTGCCAATGTGAAAGAAATTAATTTATCAGGTAAGTTCTTACATAAATTATGTTTTCTTTCATGTAATTGGCAAGAGTCCATAAGCTAGTGACATATGGGATATCAATACCCAAGATGTGGATCTTCCACTCAAGAGTCACTAGAGAGGGAGGGAATAAAAATAAAAACAGCCATATTCCACTGAAAAAAATAATCCACAACCCAAAAAAATAAGTTTATTTCCATTTTTGAAAGAAAAAAACTTAAATCAAAAAGCAGAAGAATCATACTGAAACAGCTGCCTGAAGAACTTTTCTACCAAAAACTGCTTCTGAAGAAGCAAATACATCAAAACGGTAGAATTTAGTACATGTATGCAAAGAGGACCAAGTTGCCGCTTTGCAAATCTGATCAACTGAAGCTTCATTCTTAAAAGCCCACGAAGTGGAGACCGATCTAGTAGAATGAGCTGTAATTCTCTGAGGCGGGGCCTGACCCAACTTCAAATAAGCTTGATGAATCAAAAGTTTCAACCAAGAAGCCAAGGAAATAGCAGAAGCCTTCTGACCTTTTCTAGGACCAGAAAATAAAACAAATAGACTGGAAGTCTTCCTGAAATTTTAAGCAGCTTCCACATAATATTTCAAAGCTCTTACCACATCCAAAAATGTAAGGATCTTTCCAAAGAATTCTTAGGATTAGGACATAAGGAAGGGACAACAATTTCTCTACTAATGTTGTTAGAATTCACAACTTTAGGTAAAAATTGAAAAGAAGTCCGCAAAACTGCCTTATCCTGATGAAAAATCAGAAAAGGAGACTCACAAGAAAGAGCAGATAGCTCAGAAACTCTTCTAGCAGAAGAGATAGCCAAAATCAACAAAACTTTCCAAGAAAGTAGTTTAATGTCCAAAGAATGCATAGGCTCAAATGGAGGAGCCTGTAAACCCTTCAGAACCAAATTAAGACTCCAAGGAGGAGAAATTGATTTAATGACAGGCTTAATACGAACTAAAGCTTGTACAAAACAGTGAATATCAGGAAGTATAGCAATCTTTCTGTGAAATAAAACAGAAAGAGCAGAGATTTGACCTTTCAAGGAACTTGCAGACAAAACCCTTATCCAAACCATCCTGAAGGAACTGTAAAATTCTAGCGGCTAGATTTAGAGTTTTGTCGGTAACGACCCGAAAAGCTAACGCCGGCTTTTTTCTGGCCGCACCATAAAAATAACTCTGGTATTGAGAGTCCACATAAAGGCTGCGTTAGGCTCCAAAAAAGGAGCGTAGAGCATATTTAACGCAGCTTCAATTCTCGATACCAGAGTTGCTTACGCAAGCGGCCAGCCTCAAAAACGTGCTCGTGCACGATTCCCCCATAGGAAGCAATGGGGCTGTTTGAGCTGAAAAAAAACCTAACACCTGCAAAAAAGCCGCGTTCAGCTCCTAACGCAGCCCCATTGTTTGCTATGGGGAAACACTTCCTACGTCTGCACCTAACACCCTAACATGTACCCCGAGTCTAAGCACCCCTAACCTTACACTTATTAACCTCTAATCTGCCGCCCCCGCTATCGCTGACCCCTGCATATTATTTTTAACCCCTAATCTGCAGCTCCGTAAACCGCCGCTACTTACATTATCCTTATGTACCCCTAATCTGCTGCTGATCGGAACAGCCAATAGAATGCGAGCTCAATCTGATTGGCTGATTGGATCAGCCAATCGGATTGAACTTGATTCTGATTGGCTGATTCCATCAGCCAATCAGAATATTCCTACCTTAATTCCGATTGGCTGAAAGAATCCTATCAGCCAATCGGAATTCGAGGGACGCCATCTTGGATGACGTCCCTTAAAGGAACCGTCATTCTTCAGTTGGACGTCGCCGGAAGAAGATGGGTCCGCGGTGGAGGTCTTCAGGATGGAGCCGGTCGTCATCGGATGAAGATAGAAGATGCCGCTTGGATCAAGATGGTTGCCGGTCCGGATCGCCTCTTCTTCCCGGATAGGATGAAGACTTTGGAGCCTCTTCTGGACCTCTTCAGCCACCGGATGATGGATCGCCAGCCCCCGCTTGGGTTGGATGAAGATTTTGGAGCCAGGACGGATCGGTGATACCTGGTGAGGTGAAGACAAGGTAGGATGATCTTCAGGGGCTTAGTGTTAGGTTTATTTAAGGGGGGTTTGGGTTAGATTAGGGGTATGTGGGTGGTGGGTTGTAATGTTGGGGGGGTATTGTATGTTTTTTTTTACAGGCAAAGGGCCCTGTTCAGGGCTGGTAAGGTAAAAGAGCTTTGAACTTTAGTAATTTAGAATAGGGTAGGGCATTTTTTATTTTGGGGGTCTTTATTATTTTATTAGGGGGCTTAGAGTAGGTGTAATTAGTTTAAAATTGTTGTAATATTTTTCTTATGTTTGTAAATATTTTTTTATTTTTTGTAACTTAGTTCTTTTTTATTTTTTGTACTTTAGTTAGTTTATTTCATTGTAGTTATTTGTAGATATTGTATTTAATTAATGTATTGATAGTGTAGTGTTAGGTTTAATTGTAGGTAATTATAGGTATTTTATTTAATTAATTTAATGATAGTATAGTATTAGGTTTAATTGTAACTTAGGTTAGGATTTATTTTACAGGTAATTTTGTAATTATTTTAACTAGGTAGCTATTAAATAGTTCTTAACTATTTAATAGCTATTGTACCTGGTTAAAATAATTACAAAGTTGCCTGTAAAATAAATATTAATCCTAAAATAGCTACAATGTAATTATAATTTATATTGTAGCTATATTAGGATTTATTTTACAGGTAAGTATTTAGCTTTAAATAGGAATAATTTATTTAATAAGAGTTAATTAATTTTGTTAGATTAAAATTATATTTAAGTTAGGGGGGTGTTAGTGTTAGGGTTAGACTTAGCTTTAGGGGTTAATACATTTATTAGAATAGCGGTGAGCTCCGGTCGGCAGATTAGGGGTTAATAATTGAAGTTAGGTGTCGGCGATATTAGGGAGGGCAGATTAGGGGTTAATACTATTTATTATAGGGTTAGTGAGGCGGATTAGGGGTTAATAACTTTATTATGATAGCGGTGCGGTCCGCTCAGCAGATTAGGGGTTAATAAGTGTAGGCAGGTGGAGGCGACGTTGTGGGGGGCAGATTAGGGGTTAATAAATATAATATAGGGTCGGCGGTGTTAGGGGCAGCAGATTAGGGGTACATAGCTATAATGTAGGTGGCGGCGGCATGCGGACGGCAGATTAGGGGTTAATTATTGGAGGTAGCTGGCGGCGACGTTGTGGGGGGCAGGTTAGGGGTTAATAAATATAATATAGGGGTCGGCGGTGTTAGGGGCAGCAGATTAGGGGTACATAAGTATAACGTAGGTGGCGGTCGGCAGATTAGGGGTTAAAAAAATTTAATTGAGTTGCGGCGATGTGGGGGGACCTCGGTTTAGGGGTACATAGGTAGTTTATGGGTGTTAGTGTACTTTAGAGTACAGTAGTTAAGAGCTTTATGAACCGGCGTTAGCCCAGAAAGCTCTTAACTACTGACTTTTTTCTGCGGCTGGAGTTTTGTCGTTAGATTTCTAACGCTCACTTCAGCCACGACTCTAAATACCGGAGTTAGAAAAATCCCATTGAAAAGATAGGATACGCAATTGACGTAAGGGGATCTGCGGTATGGAAAAGTCACGGCTGAAAAGTGAGCGTTAGACCCTATTTTGAGTGACTCCAAATACCGGAGGTAGCCTAAAACCAGCGTTAGGAGCCTCTAACGCTGGTTTTCACGGCTACCGCCAAACTCCAAATCTAGGCCTAGGAATTCTAAAAGAATGCCAGGAGAATTTATGAGAAGAACACCATGAAATGTAAGTCTTCCAAACTCTATAATAAATCTTTCTAGAGACAGATTTATGAGCTTGTAACATAGTATTAATCACTGAGTCAGAGAAACCTCTATGACTTAGAACTAAGCGTTCAATTTCCATACCTTCAAATTTAATGATTTGTGATCCTGATGGAAAAACGGACCTTGAGATAGTAGGTCCGGCCGTAACGGAAGTGGCCAAGGTGGGCAACTGGACATCCGAACCAGAGCCGCATACCAAAACCTGTGTGGCCATTCTGGAGCCACCAGCAACACAAAAGACTGTTCCATGATGATTTTGGAGATCACTCTTGGAAGGAGAACTAGAGGCGGGAAGATGTAAGCAGGATGATAACACCAAGGAAGTGTCAGTGCATCCACTGCTTCTGCCTGAACATCCCTGGACCTGGACAGGTATCTGGGAAGTTTCTTGTTTAGATGAGAGGCCATGAGATCTATCTCTGGAAGACCCCACATCTGAACAATCTGAGAAAACACATCTGGATGGATCCCCTGGATGTAAAGTCTGGCGGCTGAGATAATCCGCCTCCCAATTGTCTACACCTGGGATATGCACCGCAGAGATTAGACAGGAGCTGGATTCTGCCCAAGCAAGTATCCGAGATACTTCTTTCATAGCTTGGGGACTGTGAGTCCCACCCTGATGATTGACATAAGCCACAGTTGTGATATTGTCTGTCTGAAAACAAATGAACGGTTCTCTCTTTAGCAGAGGCCAAGACTGAAGAGCCCTGAAAATTGCATTGAGTTCTAAAATATTTATTGGTAATCTTGCCTCTTGAGATTTCCAAACCCCTTGTTCTGTCAGAGATCCCCAAACAGCTCCCGAACCTGAAAGACTCGCATCTGTTGAGATCACAGTCCAGGTTGGCCGAATAAAGGAAGCCCCTTGAACCAAACGATGGTGATCTATCCACCATGTCAGAGATTGTCGTACATAGGGATTCAAGGATATTAATTGTGATATCTTTGTATAATCCCTGCACCATTGATTCAGCATGCAAAGCTGTAGAGGTCTCATGTGAAAACGAGCAAAGGGGATCGCATCCGATGCTGCAGTCATGAGACCTAAAACTTCCATGCACATAGCCACTGAAGGGAATGACTGAGACTGAAGGTGCCGGCATGCTGTGACCAATTTTAAACGTCTCTTGTCTGTTAGAGACAGAGTCATGGACACTGAATCTATCTGGAAGCCTAAAAAGGTGACCCTTGTCTGAGGAATCAAGAAACTTTTTGGTAAATTGATCCTCCAACCATGTTTCCGAAGAAACAACACTAGTTGATTCGTGTGAGATTCTGCAGTATGTAAACACTGAGCTAGTACCAAGATATTGTCCAAATAAGGAAACACCGCAATACCCTGTTCTCTGATTACAGATAGTAGGGCACCAAGAACCTTTGAAAAGTTTCTTGGAGCTGTTGCTAGGCCAAATGGAAGAGCAACAAATTGGTAATGCTTGTCTAGAAAAGAGAATCTCAGAAACTGATAGTGTTCTGGATGAATCGGAATATGAAGGTATGCATCCTGCAAGTCTATTGTGGACATATAATGTCCTTGCTGAACAAAAGGCAGAATAGTCCTTATAGTCACCATCTTGAAAGTTGGTACTCTTACATTACGATTCAAAATTTTTAGATCCAGAACTGGTCTGTATAAATTTTATTTCTTTGGTACAATGAATAGGTTTGAATAAAACCCCAAACCTTGTTCCTGAGGGGGAACTGGCATGATTACCCCTGAAGACTCCAGATCTGAAACACACTTCAGAAAAGCCTGAGCTTTAACTGGATTTACAGGGATGCGTGAGAGAAAAAATCTTCTCACAGGAGGTCTTACTTTGAATCCTATTCGATACCCCTGAGAGACGATGCTCTGAACCCAATGATTTTGGACAGATTTTATCCAAAAATCCTTGAAAAACCTTAATCTGCCCCCTACCAGCTGAGCTGGAATGAGGGCCGCACCTTCATGCGGACTTAGGGGCAGACTTTGGTTTCATAAATGGCTTGGATTTATTCCAATTAGAGGAAGGCTTCCAACTGGAAGCAGATTCCTTGGGATGAGGATTCAGTTTTTGTTCCTTATTTTGACGAAAGGAACGAAAACGGCTAGAAGCCTTAGATTTACCCTTAGGTTTTTTATCCTGAGGCAGAAAAACTCCTTTTCCTCCAGTGATAGTTGAAATAATAGAATCCAACTGAGAACCAAATAAATTATTACCTTGGAAAGAAAGAGATAGTAATCTAGATTTAGATGTCATATCAGCATTCCAAGATTTAAGCCACAAAGCTCTTCTAGCTAATACAGATAAAGACATGGATCTAACATCAATTTTGATAATATAAAAAATGGCATCACAAATAAAATTATTAGCATGTTGCAGTAAGCGAGTAATGCTAGATATGTCAGGATCCAAATCTTGTTGCGCTAAATTCTCCAACCAAAAAGTTGAGGCAGCCGCAACATCAGCCAAAGAAATAGCAGGTCTGAGAAGATGACCTGAATATAAACAGGCCTTCCTTAGATAGGATTCAATCTTCCTATCTAAAGGATACTTAAAGGAAGTACTATCTTCCATAGGAATAGTGGTAAGTTTAGCAAGAGTAGAAATAGCCCCATCAACTTTGGGGATTTTTCCCAAAACTCTATAGATTTTGCTGGTAAAGGATACAATTTTTTAAACCTTGAAGAAGGAATAAAAGAAGTACCTGGCTTATTCCATTCCCTAGAAATCATATCAGAAATAGCATCAGGAATAGGAAAAACCCCTGGGGAAACCACAGGAGGTCTAAAAACAGCATTTAAACGTTTATTAGACTGAACGTCAATAGGACTGGTTACCTCAATATCCAAAGTAATTAACACTTCTTTTAATAAAGAACGCATATACTCTATTTTAAATAAATAAGTAGATTTGTCAGTGTCAATGTCTGAGGAAGGATCTTCTGAATCAGATAGATCCTCATCAGAAGAGGATAAATTATTATGTTGCTGGTCATTTGAAATTTCATCAGCTAAATGAGAAGTTTTAAAAGACCTTTTACGTTTATTAGAAGGTGGAAATGCAGACAAAGCCTTCAGAATAGAATCAGATACAAATTCTTTAAAATTTACAGGTATTTACAGGTATGTACATTAGAAGTTGAAGGAACTGCAACTGGCAATGTACTATTGCAACTGGCAATGTACTATTACTGATGGAAACACTATCTGCATGCTAAAGTTTATCATGACAACTATTACAAATGATATTTGATGGAATAATTTCTACACTTTTACAACAAATGCACTTAGCTTTGGTAGAACCGATGTCAGGCAGCAATGTTCCAGCAGAAACGGGACATCTTGCTCAATGTAAGAGAAAAAAACAACATATAAAGCAAAATGATCTATTTCCTTATATGACAGTTTCAGGAATGGGCAAAAATGCAAAAGCATAGGCCTCTGATAGAGAAAAAAGCAAAAGGCAAACATCAATGGGGTATTGAAATAATGCAAAAAAAATTGGCGCCAAGTATGACGCACAATGTAACGTAAACTTTTTTGGCTCCAAAAATAACCGGAAATGACACACTCGCGTCACTAATGACGCCGCCGTGTGAAAGGTCTCGGCGTCACGTATGATGCCGGAAATGACGAAGTTGCGTCAGAAAAGTCTTTTTCCGCACCAAAAAAAGTTTCGTGCCAAAAATTACGCAATAAAGTTTAGCATTTGACGCACCCGCGGGCCTAATACCCGCAATAGCAAGAAAGTAGTCAATTGGAAAAAAAAGACTAAACCCCAGGTAAGAAATACATTTCTTAAATGTTTAAATTCCCCAAATATGAAACTGACAGTCTGCTGAAGGAAATACATGAACCTGACTCATGGCAAATATAAGTACAATACATATATTTAGAACTTTATATAAATGCATAAAGTGCCAAACCATAGCTGAGGTGTCTTAAGAAATAAAAAACATACTTACCAAAAGACACCCATCCACATATAGCAGATAGCCAAACCAATGCTAAAACAGTTATTAGTAGAGGTAATGGTAAATAGTGATGTCCCGAACTGTTCGCCGGCGAATAGTTCCCGGCGAACATAGCTTGTTCGCGTTCGCAACGGCGGGCGAACACATGCAATGTTTGATCCGCCCCCTATTCGTCATCATTGAGTAAACTTTGACCCTGTATCTCACAGTCTGCAGACACATTCCAGCCAATCAGCAGCAGACCCTCCCTCCCAGACCCTCCCAGCTCCTGGACAGCAGCCATTTTAGATTCATTCGGAAGCTGCTTTCTTAGTGAGAGGAGGGACAGTGTAGCTGCTGCTGATTTAATACGGAAATTGATAGCTAGGCTAGTGTATTCAGTGTCCACTACAGTCCTGAAGGACTCATCTGATCTCTGCTGTAAGGACAGCACCCCAAAAAGCCCTTTTTAGGGCTGCTTTTTTTTTTTCCTGTGTAATCTAATTGCAGTTCCCTGCCTGCCAGCGTGTGTGCCAGGCTCACAGCGTATACTGTGCCCACTTGCCCGTTGCCACCACTCATATCTGGTGTAACATTAGTGTAAATTTTAAAAAAAAAACTTTTTTGACTGTGAAACATCAGTCTGCTTGTGTAATCTAATTGCAGTTGCCTGCCTGCCAGCATGTGTGCCAGGCCCACTTGCCCACAGTGCCACCACTCATATCTGTTGTAACAGTAGTGTAAATTTAAAAAAAAAAACTTTTTTGACTGTGAAACATCAGTCTGCTAGTGTAATCTAATTGCAGTTGCCTGCCTGCCAGCGTGTGTGCCAGGCCCACTTGTCCACAGTGCCACCACTCATATCTGCTGTAACAGTAGTGTAAATTTAAAAAAAAAAACTTTTTTGACTGTGAAACATCAGTCTGCTAGTGTAATCTAATTGCAGTTGCCTGCCTGCCAGCGTGTGTGCCAGGCCCACTTGCCCACAGTGCCACCACTCATATCTGTTGTAACAGTAGTGTAAATTTTAAAAAAAAACTTTGACTGTGAAACATCAGTCTGCTAGTGTAATCTAATTGCAGTTGCCTGCCTGCCTGCCAGCGTGTGTGCCAGGCCCACTTGCCTACAGTGCCACCACTCATATCTGTTGTAACAGTAGTGTAAATTTAAAAAAAAACTTTTTTGACTGTTAAACATCAGTCTGCTAGTGTAATCGAATTGCAGTTGCCTGCCTGCCTGCCAGCGTGTGTGCCAGGCTCACTTGCCCACAGTGCCACCACTCATATCTGTTGTAAAAGTAGTGTAAATTTAAAAAAAAAAACTTTTTTGACTGTGAAACATCAGTCTGCTAGTGTAATCTAATTGCAGTTGCCTGCCTGCCAGCGTGTGTGCCAGGCCCACTTGCCCTCAGTGCCACCACTCATATCTGTTGTAACAGTAGTGTAAATTAAAAAAAAAAAACTTTTTTGACATTTAAACATCAGTCTGCTAGTGTAATCTAATTGCAGTTGCCTACCTGCCAGCGTGTGTGCCAGGCCCACTTGCCCACAGTGCCACCACTCATATCTGTTGTAACAGTAGTGTAAATTTAAAAAAAAAAACTTTTTTGATTGTGAAACATCAGTCTGCTAGTGTAATCTAATTGCAGTTGCCTGCCTGCCAGCGTGTGTGCCAGGCCCACTTGCCCACAGTGTCATCACTCATATCTGTTGTAACAGTAGTGTAAATTTAAAAAAAAAACTTTGACTGTGAAACATCAGCCTGCTAGTGTAATCTAATTGCATTTGCCTGCCTGCCTGCCAGCGTGTGTGCCAGGCCCACTTGCCTACAGTGCCACCACTCATATCTGTTTTAACAGTAGTGTAAATTTAAAAAAAAACTTTTTTGACTGTTAAACATCAGTCTGCTAGTGTAATCGAATTGCAGTTGCCTGCCTGCCAGCGTGTGTGCCAGGCCCACTTGCCCTCAGTGCCACCACTCATATCTGTTGTAACAGTAGTGTAAATTTTTTAAAAAAAACTTTTTGACTGTGAAACATCAGTCTGCTAGTGTAATCTAATTGCAGTTGCCTGTCTGCCAGCGTGTGTGCCAGGCCCACTTGCCCACAGTGCCACCACTCATATCTGTTGTAACAGGAGTGTAAATTAAAAAAAAAAAAACTTTTTTGACTATGAAACATCAGTCTGCTAGTGTAATCTAATTGCAGTTGCCTGCCTGCCTGCCAGCGTGTGTGCCAGGCCCACTTGCCCACAGTGCCACCACTCATATCTGTTGTAACAGTAGTGTAAATTTAAAAAAAAAAACTTTTTTGACTGTTAAACATCAGTCTGCTAGTGTAATCTAATTGCAGTTGCCTGCCTGCCAGCGTGTGTGCCAGGCCCACTTGCCCACAGTGCCACCACTCATATCTGTTGTAACAGTAGTGTAAATTTAAAAAAAAAAACTTTTTTGACATTTAAACATCAGTCTGCTAGTGTAATCTAATTGCAGTTGCCTGCCTGCCAGCGTGTATGCCAGGCCCACTTGCCCACAGTGCCACCACTCATATCTGTTGTAACAGTAGTGTAAATTTAAAAAAAAAAACTTTTTTGACTGTGAAACATCAGTCTGCTAGTGTAATCTAATTGCAGTTGCCTGTCTGCCAGCGTGTGTGCCAGGCCCACTTGCCCACAGTGTCACCACTCATATCTGTTGTAACAGTAGTGTAAATTTTTAAAAAAAACTTTGACTGTGAAACATCAGCCTGCTAGTGTAATCTAATTGCATTTGCCTGCCTGCCTGCCTGCCTGCCAGCATGTGTGCCAGGCCCACTTGCCTACAGTGCCACCACTCATATCTGTTTTAACAGTAGTGTAAATTTGAAAAAAACTTTTTTGACTGTTAAACATCAGTCTGCTAGTGTAATCAAATTGCAGTTGCCTGCCTGCCAGCGTGTGTGCCAGGCCCACTTGCCCACAGTGCCACCACTCATATCTGTTGTAAAAGTAGTGTAAATTTTTTTAAAAAAAAACTTTTTTGACTGTGAAACATCAGTCTGCTAGTGTAATCTAATTGCAGTTGCCTGCCTGCCAGCGTGTGTGCCAGGCCCACTTGCCCTCAGTGCCACCACTCATATCTGTTGTAACAGTAGTGTAAATTAAAAAAAACAACTTTTTTGACATTTAAACATCAGTCTGCTAGTGTAATCTAATTGCAGTTGCCTACCTGCCAGCGTGTGTGCCAGGCCCACTTGCCCACAGTGCCACCACTCATATCTGTTGTAACAGTATTGTAAATTTTTTAAAAAAAAACTTTTTTGACTGTGAAACATCAGTCTGCTAGTGTAATCTAATTGCAGTTGCCTGCCTGCCAGCGTGTGTGCCAGGCCCACTTGCCCTCAGTGCCACCACTCATATCTGTTGTAACAGTAGTGTAAATTTAAAAAAAAAAACTTTTTTGACATTTAAACATCAGTCTGCTAGTGTAATCTAATTGCAGTTGCCTACCTGCCAGCGTGTGTGCCAGGCCCACTTGCCCACAGTGCCACCACTCATATCTGTTGTAACAGTATTGTAAATTTTTTAAAAAAAACTTTTTTGACTGTGAAACATCAGTCTGCTAGTGTAATCTAATTGCAGTTGCCTGTCTGCCAGCGTGTGTGCCAGGCCCACTTGCCCACAGTGCCACCACTCATATCTGTTGTAACAGGAGTGTAAATTTAAAAAAAAAACTTTTTTGACTATGAAACATCAGTCTGCTAGTGTAATCTAATTGCAGTTGCCTGCCTGCCTGCCAGCGTGTGTGCCAGGCCCACTTGCCCACAGTGCCACCACTCATATCTGTTGTAACAGTAGTGTAAATTTAAAAAAAAAAACTTTTTTGACTGTTAAACATCAGTCTGCTAGTGTAATCTAATTGCAGTTGCCTGCCTGCCAGCGTGTGTGCCAGGCCCACTTGCCCACAGTGCCACCACTCATATCTGTTGTAACAGTAGTGTAAATTTAAAAAAAAAAACTTTTTTGACTGTGAAACATCAGTCTGCTAGTGTAATCTAATTGCAGTTGCCTGCCTGCCAGCGTGTGTGCCAGGCCCACTTGCCCACAGTGTCACCACTCATATCTGTTGTAACAGTAGTGTAAATTTAAAAAAAAAACTTTGACTGTGAAACATCAGCCTGCTAGTGTAATCTAATTGCATTTGCCTGCCTGCCTGCCAGCGTGTGTGCCAGGCCCACTTGCCTACAGTGCCACCACTCATATCTGTTTTAACAGTAGTGTAAATTTAAAAAAAACTTTTTTGACTGTTAAACATCAGTCTGCTAGTGTAATCGAATTGCAGTTGCCTGCCTGCCAGCGTGTGTGCCAGGCTCACTTGCCCACAGTGCCACCACTCATATCTGTTGTAAAAGTAGTGTAAATTTAAAAAAAAAAAACTTTTTTGACTGTGAAACATCAGTCTGCTAGTGTAATCTAATTGCAGTTGCCTGCCTGCCAGCGTGTGTGCCAGGCCCACTTGCCCTCAGTGCCACCACTCATATCTGTTGTAACAGTAGTGTAAATTTAAAAAAAAAAAAATTTTTTGACATTTAAACATCAGTCTGCTAGTGTAATCTAATTGCAGTTGCCTACCTGCCAGCGTGTGTGCCAGGCCCACTTGCCCACAGTGCCACCACTCATATCTGTTGTAACAGTAGTGTAAATTTAAAAAAAAAAACTTTTTTGACATTTAAACATCAGTCTGCTAGTGTAATCTAATTGCAGTTGCCTACCTGCCAGCGTGTGTGCCAGGCCCACTTGCCCACAGTGCCACCACTCATATCTGTTGTAACAGTATTGTAAATTTTTTAAAAAAAACTTTTTTGACTGTGAAACATCAGTCTGCTAGTGTAATCTAATTGCAGTTGCCTGTCTGCCAGCGTGTGTGCCAGGCCCACTTGCCCACAGTGCCACCACTCATATCTGTTGTAACAGGAGTGTAAATTAAAAAAAAAAAACTTTTTTGACTATGAAACATCAGTCTGCTAGTGTAATCTAATTGCAGTTGCCTGCCTGCCTGCCAGCGTGTGTGCCAGGCCCACTTGCCCACAGTGCCACCACTCATATCTGTTGTAACAGTAGTGTAAATTTAAAAAAAAAAACTTTTTTGACTGTTAAACATCAGTCTGCTAGTGTAATCTAATTGCAGTTGCCTGCCTGCCAGCGTGTGTGCCAGGCCCACTTGCCCACAGTGCCACCACTCATATCTGTTGTAACAGTAGTGTAAATTTTTTTCAAAAAACTTTTTTGACATTTAAACATCAGTCTGCTAGTGTAATCTAATTGCAGTTGCCTACCTGCCAGCGTGTGTGCCAGACCCACTTGCCCACAGTGCCACCACTCATATCTGTTGTAACAGTATTGTAAATTTTTTAAAAAAAACTTTTTTGACTGTGAAACATCAGTCTGCTAGTGTAATCTAATTGCAGTTGCCTGTCTGCCAGCGTGTGTGCCAGGCCCACTTGCCCACAGTGCCACCACTCATATCTGTTGTAACAGTAGTGTAAATTTAAAAAAAAAACTTTTTTGACTGTGAAACATCAGTCTGCTAGTGTAATCTAATTGCAGTTGCCTGCCTGCCTGCCAGCGTGTGTGCCAGGCCCACTTGCCCACAGTGCCACCACTCATATCTGTTGTAACAGTAGTGTAAATTTTAAAAAAAAAACTTTTTTGACTGTTAACCATCAGTCTGCTAGTGTAATCTAATTGCAGTTGCCTGCCTGCCAGCGTGTGTGCCAGGCCCACTTGCCCACAGTGCCACCACTCATATCTGTTGTAACAGTATTGTAAATTTTTTAAAAAAAACTTTTTTGACTGTGAAACATCAGTCTGCTAGTGTAATCTAATTGCAGTTGCCTGTCTGCCAGCGTGTGTGCCAGGCCCACTTGCCCACAGTGCCACCACTCATATCTGTTGTAACAGGAGTGTAAATTAAAAAAAAAAACTTTTTTGACTATGAAACATCAGTCTGCTAGTGTAATCTAATTGCAGTTGCCTGCCTGCCTGCCAGCGTGTGTGCCAGGCCCACTTGCCCACAGTGCCACCACTCATATCTGTTGTAACAGTAGTGTAAATTTAAAAAAAAAAACTTTTTTGACTGTTAAACATCAGTCTGCTAGTGTAATCTAATTGCAGTTGCCTGCCTGCCAGCGTGTGTGCCAGGCCCACTTGCCCACAGTGCCACCACTCATATCTGTTGTAACAGTAGTGTAAATTTAAAAAAAAAAACTTTTTTGACATTTAAACATCAGTCTGCTAGTGTAATCTAATTGCAGTTGCCTACCTGCCAGCGTGTGTGCCAGACCCACTTGCCCACAGTGCCACCACTCATATCTGTTGTAACAGTATTGTAAATTTTTTAAAAAAAACTTTTTTGACTGTGAAACATCAGTCTGCTAGTGTAATCTAATTGCAGTTGCCTGTCTGCCAGCGTGTGTGCCAGGCCCACTTGCCCACAGTGCCACCACTCATATCTGTTGTAACAGTAGTGTAAATTTAAAAAAAAAAAAAACTTTTTTGACTGTGAAACATCAGTCTGCTAGTGTAATCTAATTGCAGTTGCCTGCCTGCCTGCCAGCGTGTGTGCCAGGCCCACTTGCCCACAGTGCCACCACTCATATCTGTTGTAACAGTAGTGTAAATTTAAAAAAAAAACTTTTTTGACTGTTAAACATCTGTCTGCTAGTGTAATCTAATTGCAGTTGCCTGCCTGCCAGCGTGTGTGCCAGGCCCACTTGCCCACAGTGCCACCACTCATATCTGTAGTGTAAATTTAAAAAAAAAAAAAATTGACTGTTAAACATCAGTCTGCTAGTGTAATCTTTTTTTTTTTTTTTATATATTTTTATTGATTTTTAAACAAAAAAAATCTTGACAATTACAAATTCCGCATTCTATAGGTAGTTTACCTACCCAGAAAACAATATTCCATCAAAAATACAGGACCACAATATAATCCAGTGAAGTATACCTTGCTTCACTGGATCTCATTGCATATTTACATTATTACCAAAACCAGGCGACTCTAGGACCTAAACGAAACAAAACAAAAAAAAAAGGGGAAAAATCCCCCTCTCACCGTCAGCCTAGTCAAATGACCATGTTCTTGGGAACCCTCCTGTCTGTAACTGCTGCTGGAACCACTCGGTCTTCTTAAAGGCTACCACTATTTGCCTCTGAATGGTTAAAGAAAGAGATAGAATCATCAATTTCCATTTGATAAAAAATTGCCGTAGTTGTTTATTATTAGTGATTTTTATATTGTGCTGATCCAGTATTATTTGATACTGGGCTTTCCTACAAAATTCAGACAACTTAAAGTCGCCTCCACTCTTCCAATTAGAGATTTCTCCCTACTAATATCATTGCGTTCAGGAATTTGTGATTTATTCCAGGTTTGCTATTGTTATATTGAAATAGAAAAAATACCTCAAGCTGTGAGAACTCCGCCTGGACTCCCATGACCTTATTGCACCTATAATTAACTTTGTTCCAGAATTGCCTAACTTTAGGATATTTCCACAAGCAGTGAAATAAATCTGCCCTTTCTTGTCTACATTTGGGACACTCCCCTGATACTATATTGCCCCTCCATATAGATACTCGGGCAGGGGAGAGATATGCCATATTCAATAGTTTAATATGGGATTCCCACCAGGTAACTAAGGTCGTTGCTTTCATTGTTAACCTAACACTGGCGGCGATCCGCTCTTTTTCTACTAATGGTAACACCTTATCCCATTTCCCAAGTAATCTATTCATATGAATTTCCCCTTGGGTGTTAATTAGCATTTTGTATACTTGTGAAATTCTGTTGGCCCCATCAGTGTAGGATTGAATTACTCTGCCTAATTCCCCCCTTTCTATTTCCATCCCTGTTTCAGTTCTTAAATCCACAATCCAGTGGCATACTTGTAGGTAGGCATAGAAGGATGACCTTTCTAGATTATATTTACCTTTCAGCTCCTCAAAGGATCTTACTACCAGCTTATTTTCCTGACATAATTGGCCTAATGAGTAGAGACCAGCTTGCGCCCATCTGGAAAAGACCGACATGTTCAACCCTGGCGAAAAGCTTGGGTTTCCTGTTAGTGGGAGAAAGACCGATTTGCGGAAATTAATCTTAGTTCCTAAGCACACTTTCTGCCACGTCCTAACAACATCTTTAATGGTAACATATTGTATTATATTAGTCGGCAATTTTATCGCTGGATTATGTAAAATTGCTTTTAGATTAAAAGGGGCAATCAAATGCAACTCCAGGTCATACAGTGTAACATAGCCTTTCTCAGTAATCCAATCTAATGCAAACTTGCACACAGCTGCATAAATATATATTCTAATATTTGGGCATGAGAGGCCTCCACACTGTTTTGGGAGTGTTAGGGTTTCAAATGCTATTCGTGGCTTTTTCCCCCGCCAGATAAAATTATTAAAGGCCCCCTGTAGCATAAGAATGTCTTTCTTATATAGTAACAATGGAAAATTTTGAAGGACGTATAGCAATTTAGGAAATATGATAGTTTTTATAAGCATGATTCTAGCCGAAATGCTCAGTGGTAAATTGGACCAGATTTGAACTTTTTCTTGTATTTCTTTAATGCACTTAGGGAAGTTCAGTCCATACCAATCCCTAGGATTTCTACTCAAGTTTATACCCAAATATTGTATACACGCAGTTTCATGGAACGGGTGGGTTATTGCCTGGGCTGGTTTATAGATCCATAGCAATTCCGATTTCTCGTTATTAGTCCTATAACCCGAGAAAGATCCAAACAACTTAAATATAGATAAAACTTGTGGTATGGACTGGGCTGCACTGCTTAGAAATAGTAAGAGATCGTCCGCAAATAGTGAGAGCACCATCTCCTGAGGGCCTATTCTAATCGCCTTCAACTCCTGTCTCAAGTAAATTGCCAAGGGTTCTAGGGACAAATTAAAAAGTAGTGGAGATAACGGACAACCCTGTCTTGTCCCTCGCCTCACAGTTTACTATAATTGCTGATAATGGATTTTTATAAATTCTCTGTATGAACTGATGGAATGCCCCTGTCAGTCCGAATCTCTCTAATGACTTAAAGAGATGATCCCACCCGATCGAGTCGAACGCCTTTTCGGCGTCGACTGTGAGAATTGCGAGATCGAGTTTGGAGTGTGCTGTCTTGTAAACTTTGTTTGCAAAATAATCCAAGACCAGCTGTACTCTTCGTATATTTTTAACTGGATTATGTCCTGTCATAAATCCTGACTGGTCTGGATGTATAATGTAGTGCAAACATTTTTTGAGACGGTTAGAGATAATAGCCGTCAGCAATTTGTAGTCCTGATTTAGGAGGGAGATAGGTCTATATGATGAAGGAGAACTGGGGTCTTTTCCCTTCTTTAAAATCAGAACTACATTTGAAGCTGTAAACAGAGAAGATTGTGATTTATTTCCAATAAAATAGTCATTAAATAACACATGTAGAAGGGGAAGAATTTGTTCTTGTAAGAGTTTATAAAATTCGGCTGGCAAGGCATCCAGCCCAGGGGATTTACCTCCTTTGAGGTTAGTTATAGCATCTGATATCTTTTTTGTTGTAATTGGTTCGTTCAACATTTGTAAATCTTGATTTGTGATCTGGGGTACTTTGATCTTCTGCCAGAACTTCTCTTTATTATCTTGATCTATTACTCTAGGGGAATACACCTTTTGATAGTAATCAAGGAAGACTTGTCTTATTTCTGAACTCTTGTTGAATCTCATATTCTGATAATCAATAGCTCAGATAAAGTTTTTCTGTTGTCTATTTTTTGCAATTTTAGCTAGTATTTTAGCCGAAATGCCCTGGCTCCCTGCAAAAAAAGTTTTTTGCTTCTGGTCCTCTTCTACCATCTTTTGTTTAAGAAAGAGATCACGTTCCGCTCTAGTCTTTCTGTATTTATCCCAATTATGTATAGTTTTGTCCTGAATATAGCGCGCATATGCATTTTTAAGTGTGTTGGCTAGTTGTTCCTCTCTCTGATCCCTTCTTTTCTTCATCCTAATTAGATATGCTTTTATTTCACCTCTAAGGACCGCCTTTTCAGTTTCCCAGAGGATTTCAGGTTTATTCAAATAGTCTTTATTGTGGTTAAAAAACTCTCTCCATCTTTCTTGCAGCCATGACCTAAATTTGATATTCTGATCCAAATATTGTGGAAAAAAGAAGTGCACATTACTACTCCGGGTGGGGGCCCTATGTTGGATCTCCAATGAGATGATTGCATGATCAGATACCGTGATATCTTTAATTGGCTAGAAACTAAAAAAAAATCTATCCTAGAAAAGGATCTGAATGACCTGGACTCGCACGTGTACCCCCTCTGATCTGGGTGTTGAACTCGCCAAACATCCTTAAGTGCTAGTCTCTGACAGAACTTGTGGAGTATCTTGGTTTCCCTAGTCTTTTTGTCCGCCGATCTGCTGTTAAATCTGTCTAAGATATAGGAAAAAGTCATGTTGTAATCACCAACTACTATTATGTTTTTGCCCACAAACTGAAAGAGTTTCAGTCCCAATGTTTCCCAGAAGTCTCTATCTGTTTTGTTGGGACCATAAAGATTACAGAAGACATATAATTTTTTGTCTATTACAATTTCTAAGATTTGATACCTTCCGTCTGGGTCATTATGTGTTGTTAAAATTTGATAGTCTAAATGCTTATTAAACAATATAGCTAATCCTCTTTTCCTTTGACTATAGGGTGTAAATACGACTTCCCCTACCCATTTAGTTTGTAATTTAACAGCTTCTATCGGGGGTAGGTGGGTTTCTTGGATAAAAGCTAAATCCGGTTTATGGGAGCCCAGAAGCTTTATCATTAATTTCCGCTTAATAGGTGAGGAGATCCCTCCTCTTTTCCAGGATAATATATTAAGTTTGTTCATCCCTATTTATCAGGACCTTTGCTAGGTCTCGGCGAGAGAGAGAGGGAGCAGAAAAAAAAAAAGGGGAGAAATAAATTAAACAAATAGGACGGTCCAGAGTCCCAGCATGCAAATTGCCAATACTGCAATACCTGAGCTTAACATTCAAGTATCTAATACAATTAACAAATCTCAGTGGTTGTTGGGGGGCCTGTGCTCCCCCAACACTACTAGACAGAATTCCCTTCCCATTTTTCAACATGGATGGAAACATGAACAGAAAAAACAAAAAGAAAAAACAGACATCAAAACAGCATAAACCTGAAAAAAACAGCATTCTCAACATTCTCAACATTGGAACCAACATCATTCCCGTAAATACACATTTCCGCCTAAGGCGCTTACTAACTTCACTGTACCTCGTTCTTTTGACAGTAGGCCTTAATCTCTTCAACTTTCGAAAATGTGAGTATGGCGCCATCCTTCTCCAGCACAATTTTAGCCGGATACAACAATCTAGCCTTCAAGTTGGCATTGATAAGCCTGGAGCAGTATGGCGCCATTTCCCTCTGCTTTGTTTGCATTTCTATCGAAAAATCTTAAAACAATAATAATCTCGTCTGGCCTACCTTAATTCCATTATTCTTACGATACAGTCTTAGAATGTGGAACTTATCTTGGAAGTTTAAGAATTGTATTATTACTGGTCTGGGTTTCTGTAGAACAGTAGATTTGTCACGTACTGGCCCTATTCTATGTGCTCTCTCCACAGGAATCACTACATTTTCTATGTGACTACCAACCATTTGCGGGAGTGTGGTAGAGGCAGATTTTAGAAGATCGGAATATTCTGCTGTTTCGGGG